>NW_025963554.1:1148651-1465312 GCF_910591885.1 Bombus terrestris | reverse complement strand
CGTATGACGTTACATAATTTTACTATATACCGTATAACGTTATATACAATTACTACACAACGTGTAACGTTACATTGCACTACGTTATAACGTATAACGTTATATACCATGACGCTATAACGTATAACGTTGTATACTATTACTATACAACGTGTAACGTTTTATTGCATTACGCTATAACGTATAACGTTGTATACCTTTACGCTATAACTTATAAGGTTATATACTATTACTGTACAACGTGTAACGTTATATAGCACTACGTTACAACGTATAACGTTGTATACCATTACGCTATAACGTATAACGTTATATACTAATACTATACAACGTGTAACGTTATATAGCACTACGTTATAACGTATAACGTTGTATACCATTACGCTATATCGTATAACGTTATATACTATTACTATACAACGTGTAACGTTGTATAGCACTACGTTATAACGTATAACGTTATATACCATTACGCTATTACGCATAACGTTATATAGTATTGCGTTATAACGTATAACGTTATACAGTACTTCGTTATAACGTATAACGTTATATAGCATTTCGTTTTAACGTATAACGTTATATACTATTACGATATAACGTATAACGTTATATACTATTACGTTATAATGTAGGACGTTACATAATCTTACTATATACCGTGTAACATTATATACTATCACTATACATCGTGTAGTGTTATATTGCATTACGTTATAACGTATAACGTTATATAGTATTACGTTATAACGTATAACGTTATAAACTATTGCTATACAACGTGTAGCGTTTTATAGTATTACATTATAACGTATAACGTTATATACTATTACGAGATAACGTATAACGTTATATACCATTACGATATAACGTATAACGTTATATACTATTACGTTATAACGTAGGACGTTACAAAATCTTACTATATACAGTGTAACATTATATACTATCACTATACAACGTGTAACGTTATATTGCATTACGTCATAACGTATGACGTTATATACTAATACGTTATAACGTATAACGTTATATAGTATTTCGTTATAACGTATAACGTTATATAGTACTACGTTATAACGTATGACGTTATATACTATTGCGTTATAACGTATGACGTTACATAATTTTACTATATACCGTATAACGTTATATACTATTACTACACAACGTGTAACGTTACATTGCACTACGTTATAACGTATAACGTTATATACCATGACGCTATAACGTATAACGTTATATACTATTACTATACAACGTGTAACGTTTTATTGCATTACGCTATAACGTATAACGTTGTATACCTTTACGCTATAACTTATAACGTTATATACTATTACTGTACAACGTGTAACGTCTTATTGCATTACGCTATAACGTATAACGTTGTATACCATTACGCTATAACGTATTACGTTATATACTATTACTATACGACGTGTAACGTTATATTGCACTACGTTATAACGTATAACGTTATATACCATTACGCTATAAAGTATAGCGTTGTATATTATTACTATACAACGTGTAACGTTTTATTGCATTACGCTATAACGTATAACGTTGTATACCATTACGCTATAACGTATAACGTTGTATACCATTAAGCTATAACGTATAACGTTATATACTATTACTATACAACGTGTAACGTTATATTGCATTACGTCATAACGTATAACGTTATGTAGTATTTCGTTATAACGTATAACGTTATATACTATTACTATACAACGGGTAACGTTACATAGTATTACGTTATAACGTATAACGTTATACAGTACTTCGTTACAACGAATGACGTTATATACTATTACGTTATAACGTATAACGTTATACAGTACTTCGTTACAGCGAATGACGTTATATACTATGACGATATAACGCATAACGTTATATACCATTACGTTATAACGTAGGACGTTACATAATCTTACTATATACCGTGTAACATTATATACTATCACTATACAACGTGTAACGTTATATTGCATTACGTTATAACGTATAACGTTATATAGTATTACGTTGTAACGTATAACGTTATAAACTATTACTATACAACGTGTAGCGTTTTATAGTATTACATTATAACGTATAACGTTATATACTATTACTATACAACGTGTAACGTTATATAGCACTACGTTATAACGTATGACGTTACATAATATTACTGTATACCGTATAACATTGTATACTATTACTATACAACTTGTAAAGTTAAATAGCACTACGTTATAACGTATGACGTTATACACTATTACGTTATAACGTATAACGTTATATAGCATTTCGTTATAACGTATAACGTTATATAGTGCATTGTTATAACGAATGACGTTATATAGTACTACGTTATAACGTATAACGTTATATACTATTACTATACAACGGGTAACGTTACATAGTATTACGTTATAACGTATAACGTTATACAGTACTACGTTATAACGTATGACGTTACATAATTTTACTATATACCGTATAACATTGTATAATACTACTATACAACGTGTAACGTTATATAGCACTACGTTACAACGTATGACGTTACATAATTTTACTATATACCGTATAACATTGTATAATACTACTATACAACGTGTAACGTTATATAGCACTACGTTATAACGTATGACGTTATATGCTATTACGTTATAACGTATAACGTTATATAGTATTGCGTTATAACGTATAACGTTATATAGTACTTCGTTATAACGTATAACGTTATATAGTATTTCGTTATAACGTATAACGTTATATACTATGACGATATAACGCATAACGTTATATACTATTACTTTATAACGTGGGACGTTACATAATCTTACTATATACCGTGTAACATTATATACTATCACTATACAACGTGTAACGTTATATTGCATTACGTTATAACGTATAACGTTATATAGTATTACGTTGTAACGTGTAACGTTATAAAATATTACTATACAACGTGTAGCGTTTTATAGTATTACATTATAACGTATAACGTTATATACTAATACTATACAACGTGTAACGTTGTATAGCACTACGTTATAACGTATGACGTTACATAATATTACTGTATACCGTATAACATTGTATACTATTACTATACAACTTGTAAAGTTAAATAGCACTACGTTATAACGTATGACGTTATACACTATTACGTTATAACGTATAACGTTATATAGCATTTCGTTATAACGTATAACGTTATATAGTACTTTGTTATAACGAATGACGTTATATACTAATACGTTATAACGTATGACGTTATATACTATTACGTTATACCGTATAACGTTATATAGCATTTCGTTTTAACGTATAACGTTATATAGTACTTCGTTGTAACCTATAACGTTATATAGTACTTCGTTATAACGTATAACGTTATATAGTATTACATTATAACGTATAACGTTATA
Source organism: Bombus terrestris (assembly GCF_910591885.1). Lineage (NCBI taxonomy): Eukaryota > Metazoa > Arthropoda > Insecta > Hymenoptera > Apidae > Bombus > Bombus terrestris. The sequence continues at coordinate 1,461,878 of NW_025963554.1, read as the reverse complement.
AACTATTACTATACAACGTGTAACGTTATATAGCACTACGTTATAACGTATGACGTTACATAATATTACTGTATACCGTATAACATTGTATACTATTACTATACAACGTGTAAAGTTAAATAGCTCTACGTTATAACGTATGACGTTATACAATATTACGTTATAACGTATAACGTTATAGACTATTACGATATAACGTATAACGTTATAAACTATTACGTTATAACGTAGGACGTTACATAATCTTACTATATACCGTGTAACATTATATACTATCACTATACAACGTGTAACGTTATATTGCATTACGTCATAACGTATGACGTTATATACTAATACGTTATAACGTATAACGTTATATAGTATTTCGTTATAACGTATAACGTTATATAGTACTACGGTATAACGTATGACGTTATATACCATTGCGTTATAACGTATGACGTTACATAATTTTACTATATACCGTATAACGTTATATACAATTACTACACAACGTGTAACGTTACATTGCACTACGTTATAACGTATAACGTTATATACCATGACGCTATAACGTATAACGTTATATACTATTACTATACAACGTGTAACGTTTTATTGCATTACGCTATAACGTATAACGTTGTATACCATTACGCTATAACGTATTACGTTATATACTATTACTATACGACGTGTAACGTTATATAGCATTTCGTTATAACGTATAACGCTATATAGTACTTTGTTATAACGAATGACGTTATATAGTACTACGTTATAACGTATGACGTTATATACTATTACGTTATAACGTATAACGTTATATAGCATTTCGTTTTAACGTATAACGCTATATAGTACTTTGTTATAACGAATGACGTTATATAGTACTACGTTATAACGTATGACGTTATACAATATTACGTTATAACGTATAACGTTATATAGTATTTCGTTATAACCTATAACGTTATATAGTACTTCGTTATAACGTATAACGTTATATAGTATTACATTATGACGTATAACGTTATATACTATTACGATATAACGTATAACGTTATATACTATTACGTTATAACGTAGGACGTTACATAATCTTACCATATACCGTGTAACATTATATAGTATCACTATACAACGTGTAACGTTATATTGCATTACGTTATAACGTATAACGATATATACTATTACGATATAACGTATAACGTTATATGCTATTATGTTATAACGCAGGACGTTACATAATCTTACTATATACAGTGTAACATTATATACTATCACTATACAACGTGTAACGTTATATTGCATTACGTTATAACGTACAACGCTATATAGTACTACGTTATAACGTATGACGTTGTATACTATTACGTTATAACGTATGACGTTACATAGTATTACTATATACCGTATAACATTGTATAGTATTACTATACAATGTGTAATGTTATATTGCATTGCGTTATAGCGTATGAAGTTATATACTATTACGATATAACCTATGACGTTATATACTACTACTATACAACGTGTAACCGTTTATTGCATTACGTTATAACGTATGACGTTATATACCATTACGCTATAACGCATAACGTTATATAGTATTTCGTTATAACGTATAACGTTATATTGTACTTCGTTAAAACGTATGATGTTACATAATTTTACTATACAACGTGTAACATTATATGCTATTACGTTACAACGTATGACGTTATAAACTATTACGTTATAACGTATGACGCTACATAGTATTACTATATACCGTATAACATTGTATACTATTACTATACAATGTGTAACGTTATATAGCACTACGTTATAACGTATAACGTTATATACCATTACGCTATAACGTATAACGTTATATACTATTACTATACAACGTGTAACGTTTTATTGCATTACGTTATAACGTATGACGTTATATAACATTACGCTATAACGCATAACGTTATATAGTATTTCGTTATAACGTATAACGTTATATTGTACTTCGTTCTAACGTATGATGTTACATAATTTTACTATACAACGTGTAACATTATATGCTATTACGTTACAACGTATGACGTTATATACTATTACGTTATAACGTATGACGCTACATAGTATTACTATATACCGTATAACATTGTATACTATTACTATACAATGTGTAACGTTATATAGCACTACGTTATAACGTATAACGTTATATACCATTACGCTATAACGTATAACGTTATATACTATTACTATACAACGTGTAACATTTTATTGCATTACGTTATAACGTATGACGTTATATAACATTACGCTATAACGCATAACGTTATATACTATTACGATATAACGTATAACGTTATATACTACTACGTTATAACGTAGGACGTTACATAATCTTACTATATACCGTGTAACATTATATACTATCACTATACATCGTGCAACGTTATATTGCATTACGTTATAACGTATAACGTTATATAGTATTACGTTATAACGTATAACGTTATATAGCATTTCGTTATAACGTATAACGTTATATAGTACTTTGTTATAACGAATGACGTTATATAGTACTACGTTATAACGTATAACGTTATATAGTATTACATTATAACGTATAACGTTATATAGTATTACGTTATAACGTATAATGTTATAAACTATTACTATACAACGTGTAGCGTCTTATAGTATTACATTATAACGTATAACGTTATATACTATTACTATACAACGTGTAACGTTATATAGCACTACGTTATAACGTATAACGTTATATACCATTACGCTATAACGCATAACGTTATATAGTATTTCGTTATAACGTATAACGTTATATAGTACTTCGTTATAACGTATAACGTTATATAGTATTACATTATAACGTATAACGTTATATACTATTACGATATAACGAATAACGTTATATACTATTACGTTATAACGTAGGACGTTATATAATCTTACTATGTACAGTGTAACATTATATACTATCTCTATACAACGTGTAACGTTATATTGCATTACGTTATAACGTATAACGTTATATAGTATTACGTTATAACGTATAACGTTATATAGCATTTCGTTATAACGTATAACGTTATATAGTACTTTGTTATAACGAATGACGTTATATAGTACTACGTTATAACGTATAACGTTATATAGTATTACATTATAACGTATAACGTTATATACTATTACGATATAACGAATAACGTTATATACTATTACGTTATAACGTAGGACGTTACATAATCTTACTATATACAGTGTAACATTATATACTATCACTATACAACGTGTAACGTTATATTGCATTACGTTATAACGTATAACGTTATATAGTATTACGTTATAGCGTATAACGTTATAAACTATTACTATACAACGTGTAACGTTTTATAGTATTACATTATAACGTATAACGTTATATACTATTACTATATAACGTATAACGTTAAATACTATTACGTTATAACGTAGGACGTTACATAATCTTACTATATACCGTGTAACACTATATAATATCACTATACATCGTGTAACGTTATATTGCATTACGTTATAACGTATAACGTTATAAACTATTACTATACAACGTGTAGCGTCTTATAGTATTACATTATACCGTATATCGTTATATACTACTACTATACAACGTGTAACTTTATATAGCCCTACGCTAAAACGTATAACGTTATATACCATGACGCTATAACGTATAACGTTATATACTATTACTATACAACATGTAAAGTTATATTGCATTACGTTATAACGTATGACGTTACATAATATTACTATATACCGTATAACATTATATACTATCACTATACAACGTGTAACGGTATATTGCATTACGTTATAACGTATGACGTTATATACTATTACGTTATAACGTATAACGTTATATACTATTACCATACACCGTATAAAGTTAAATAGCACTACGTTATAACGTATGACGTTATATACTATTATGTTATAACGTATAACCTTATATAGTATTTCGCTATAACGTATAACGTTATATAGTACTTCGTTATAACGTATAACGTATAACGTTATATAGTACTTCGTTATAACGTATAACGTTATATAGTATTTCGATATAACGTATAACGTATAACGTTATATAGTACTTCGTTATAACGTATAACGTTATATAGTACTTCGTTATAACGTATAACGTTATATAGTATTTCGATATAACGTATAACGTATAACGTTATATAGTACTTCGTTATAACGTATAACGTTATATAGTATTACATTATAACGTATAACGTTATATACTATTACGACATAACGTATAACGTTATATACTATTACGTTATAACGTAGGACGTTGCATAATTTTACTATATGCCGTGTAACATTATATACTATCCCTATACAACGTGTAACGTTATATTGCATTACGTTATAACGTATAACATTATATACTATTACGATATAACGTATAAGGTTATATAAGATTACGATATAACGTATAACGTTATATACTATTACTATAAAACGTGTACCGTTATATAGCACTACGTTATAACGTATAACGTTATATACCATTATGCTATAACGTTTAACGTTATATACTATTACTATACAACGTGTAACGTTATATAGCACTACTTTATAACGTATAACGTTATATAGCATTACGCTATAACGTATGACGTTATATAGTACTACGTTATAACGTATGGCGTTAGATAATATTACTATATACCGTATAACATTGTATACTATTACTATACAACGTGCAACGTGATAAAGCACTACGTTGTAACGTATGACGTTACATAATTTTACTATATACCGTAGAACGTTATATACTATTACTATACAACGTGTAACGTTATATAGCACTACGTTATAACGTATGACGTTATATACTATTACGTTATAACGTATTACGTTATATAGTGTTTCGTTATAACGTATAACGTTATATACTATTACTATACAACGAGTAACGTTACATAGTATTACGTTATAACGTACAACGTTATATAGTACTACGTTATAACGTATGACGTTACATAATTTTACTATATACCGTATAACGTTATATACTATTACTATACAACGTGTAACGTTATATAGCCCTACGTTATAACGTATAACGCTATATATGATGACGCTATAACGTATAACGTTATATACTATTACTATACAACGTGTAACGTTTTATTGCATTACGCTATAACGTATAACGTTGTATACCATTACGCTATAACGTATAACGTTACTACTAACGTATATACTATTAACGTATATACTACTATTAACGTATATACTATTACTATACAACGTGTAACGTTTTATTGTATTACGCTATAACGTATAACGTTGTATACCATTACGCTATAACGTATAACGTTATATACTATTACTATACAACGTGTAACGTTTTATTGCATTACGCTATAACGTATAACGTTGTATACCATTACGCTATAACGTATAACGTTATATACTATTACTGTACAACGTGTAACGTTATATTGCATTACGTTATAACGTATGACGTTATATACTATTACGTTATAACGTATAACGTTATATACTATTACTATACAACGGGTAACGTTATATAGTATTTCGTTATAACGTATAACGTTATATAGTACTTCGTTATAACGAATGACGTTATATAGTACTACGTTATAACGTATGACGTTATATACTATTACGTTATAACGTATAACGTTATATACTATTACTATACAACGGGTAACGTTATATAGTATTTCGTTATAACGTATAACGTTATATAGTACTTCTTTATAACGAATGACGTTATATAGTACTACGTCATAACGTATGACGTTACATAATATTACTATATACCGTATAACATTGTATGCTATTACTATACAACGTGTAACGTTATATAGCACTACGTTAGAACGTATAACGCTATATACCATTACGCTATAACGTGTAACGTTATATACTATTACTATACAACGTGCAACGTCTTATTGCTTTACGTTATAACGTATGACGTTACATAATATTACTATATACCGTATAACATTATATACTATCACTATACAGCGTGTAACGGTATATTGCATTACGTTATAACGTATGACGTTATATACTATTACGTTATAACGTATAACGTTATACGGAATTTTGTTATAACGTATAACGTTATATAGTACTTCGTCATAACGAATGACGTTACATAATTTTACTATATACCGTATAACGTTATATACTATTACTATACAACGTGTAACGTTATATAGCCCTACGTTATAACGTATAACGCTATATATCAAGACGCTATAACGTATAACGTTATATACTATTACTATACAACGTGTAACGTTTTATTGCATTACGCTATAACGTATAACGTTGTATACCATTACGCTATAACGTATAACGTTATATACTATTACTATAGAACGTGTAACGTTATATAGCACTACGTTATAACGCATAACGTTGTATACCACTACGCTATAACGTATAACGTTATATACTATTACTATACAACGTGTAACGTTATATAGCACTACGTTATAACGTATAACGTTATATATCATGACGCTATAACGTATAACGTTATATACTATTACTATACAACGTTTAACGTTTTATTGCATTACGCTATAACGTATAACGTTGTATACCAATACGCTATAACGTATAACGTTATATACTATTACTATAGAACGTGTAACGTTATATAGCACTACGTTATAACGCATAACGTTGTATACCACTACGCTATAACGTATAACGTTATATACTATTACTATACAACGGGTAACGTTATATAGCATTACGTTATAACGTACAACGTTATATAGTACTACGTTATAACGTATGACGTTACATAATTTTACTATATACCGTATAACATTGTATAATACTACTATACAACGTGTAACGTTATATAGCACTACGTTATAACGTATGACGTTATATACTATTACGTTATAACGTATGACGTTACATAATTTTACTATATACCGTATAACATTGTATAATACTACTATACGACGTGTAACGTTATATAGCACTACGTTATAACGTATGACGTTATATACTATTACGTTATAACGTATTACGTTATATAGTGTTTCGTTATAACGTATAACGTTATATACTATTACTATTCAACGGGTAACGTTATATAGTATTACGTTATAACGTATGACGTTACATAATTTTACTATATACCATATAACGTTATATACCATTACTATACAACGTGTAACGTTATATAGCCTGTCACGTCCCGCGTTCCGCACGTGACGCCACGAACCAATAACTTATGAATAATTAAACACGACCAATAATAATAAATTAACTAATAACTAACCAATCAAAATAAAAAGAATTATACGACAGACAATCAAAATGAAATAAATGAATCAATAAGAAGAAACACTACAACCAATCAGCAATGGCATATAAAATACAAATAAAATGATATAATTAAATGAACCAATAAATAAAACAAGCCGCGATTCAAATGTATGAGATTTCTCTGCGAAAACACATGTATATACACACACGTGTATGCATATCTGTGTGTGTGACCCACTTCGTGAATCTGAATAATTGGTAATCTAATAAAATATAAAAGAAATAAAATATACTACACTACATCAGAATTCTAATAAAAGTGAAAATTGTATACAAGATTGCTCTGCGACACACACATATATAGATATACACATGCGTACGCGTATCTTTGGGAAAAATTCATAATATATATATATATATTTATATATATATATATTATATATATACATATATATATATATATATGTATATATATATATATATATATATATATATATATATATATATATGTATGTATACGTTATTAAACCATTAAAACGCAAAGAAATAAATATATAGAATTACATTTCTATGAACCCAGAGAATTATATACGAAATCCACATTATGGAATATTCAACCAATTAACGATCCGAGAAACAATGAGAATAACAATACAGGCACATATACATATGCATATATATATTTTACATAATGGAAAATTACATTGTGAAATGTATATATATATATATACACATATTATTATATCGAACAACTACTCATCTAATATACAAAACCACCTTGTGAAAATTACATTACTGAACATTCAACTAAACCAACTGAAGATTTAATATAATAATATATAATAATATAATAATAATATATATATATACATAGATATGTGAAATAGCGTTGTATATAACCAGAAACAATACAAATGTCACACGACTTCTTCAACAACTTCGACTCTTCGTTCCTGCCGACAACACCTCACACGATGACTGCGTCTTCTAGGGCCACTTACGGATTCTTTACAATTCTTCTTCTTCTTGCACTGAAATATCATATGCAGTGAATAAAACACGAAAGAAGCAGGATGAACTAAATAAAAGAAATCATAACAAGATACACACCGAGACAGTCCGCATGGGAACCTCTGACAAAGATACCTCCGTATCTATCATTAAACGTATAATAATCAAGATGCACAAACCTCATTTGGAAGTCGACACGGCTCACAGCGTGCCAATGCAAGGGAGGAAAACGAATGAAATTGTATTTCGTGAAGACGTTTCACCACTTTCCATAGATCAGAAACTGGAGTTACACAACTAATAACCTAATAACAAGAAAGTAATATAAAATATACACGATTTAATATATAGCAAATATGGACATATAATTCTACAAGGAGCAAAATATATCTCATATTGTCAAATAAAACCAAATTGTCAAAAGATCATCAGGACACGACGCCAACGAAGGTGACACTGTGCCTATTTGGATGGAAAATCGCCCCTTCAGCATCATCCTTTGCACATATTCACACAAGCAAGTCGATCACGTCATCTCGTACCATTCACATATCTTCCTCCTCTTGCGCTAAAACAAATTCACAAGTTCAAGGAAACAAACAACATGCGAAACGAGATAGAATACTAAAAACACATACTCACACAGTTCGCACAGGCGCGGACGCTTTTGTGTCCATGACTCAACATAACCTGTAATCATCAAAATCAACGTTCTCTCATGGAAACTCTAAAAACCTGCAGCATTGCGATTCCCGCCGGAATGAACTGTCACGTGACTGTCATCCCATTGGGGATGTTATTATAAAAAGCGTAGCGACACAATTCAAAAGAGAGTAATCGTTACGAGTTAGAATATAGTCGGAGAGCAATCGTTACCAGTTAGAATATAGTCAGAGAGTGTTAGCGGAGAGTAATTGTTAGCGGGTCAGTTGAATAAAAGAATAGAGTAAGATTAATTGTTAGCGTTCGGGAGAATTTAGTGAAAATAAAGAGAGTAATTGTTAGCGGGTCAGTTGAATAAAGGAATAGCAAAGAGTAATTGTTAGCGTTCAGTAGAATTTAGCGAAAATAGAATAGATTAATTGTTAGCGTTAGCGTTAGCGATTAATTGTTAGTGGTTCAGTTAAAATAAGAGAATAATCGGAATAATCGATATTAGTTGAATCGGTTCGTTTCGTTAGAATAAGCAGATAATTGATATTAGTCGTTCAATTGAATTTGAGTGAGTCTGATATCAGTTCGTTCAGTTGATTTAATTAGAATTTAAGTTAGGATTAGAGAATAATTGTTCGTTCCAGTTCGAGTTTAAGAGTTACGAGATATAAATGTTATTAGTCAGTTCGAATTATAAAATAATTGTTATTAGTCAGTTAGCATTAAAACAATAGTTGGCTCAAGTTTTTGTGTTAGAATTTCGAATTGTTAAACACGTCCGGACACACTGTTGTTTACACTGTTCAAGTCAAATAAAGATTAAAACAAAAATTATAGAAGTTTCAATCTTTGTAAAACCGGAATCACCCCAGCGGAGGCCAACGTCAGGTGAGTCAACTATTAATTATTATTAATAATTAATAATTAAAATAATAAATAATATCAATAATTAGTATAATTCGTCAGTAATTCCGCCAGTAATAATTATTTATAATATAATTGTTTCTTCCAAACAATCCTCTCCCGTGCAAGTATCCCTGCGCATAGCAGGTTAGCCGAAACGTGGAGATCGTTGACCAGTGGCCTAAACTCCAATCCACGCTACCTAGTCTAACAAGAAATATCTAATTGAAACAGTCCTTAGACTGTTTCTGGTGGCAGCGACTACTACATTGTTTAAAATTTCAAAATTTGGATATCCAAACGTAACAAGCCCTACGTTATAACGTATAACGTTATATATCATGACGCTATAACGTATAACGTTATATATATACTATTACTATACAACGTGTAACGTTATATAGCACTACGTCATAACGTATGACGTTATGTACTATTACGTTATAACGTATTACGTTATATAGTGTTTCGTTATAACGTATAACGTTATATACTATTACTATTCAACGGGTAACGTTACATAGTATTACGTTATAACGTACAACGTTATATAGTACTACGTTATAACGTATGACGTTACATAACTTTACTATATACCGTATAACGCTATATACTATTACTATACAACGTGTAACGTTATATAGCCATACGTTGTAACGTATAACGTTATATATCATGACGCTATAACGTATAACGTTATATACTATTATTATACAACGTGTAACGTTTTATTGCATTACGCTATAAAGTATAACGTTGTATACCATTACGATATAACGTATAACGTTATAGACTATTACTATACAACGTGTAACCTTATATAGCACCACGTTATAACGTGTAACGTTATATACCATTACGCTATAACTTATAGGGTTATATATTAGTACTATAAAACGTGTAACGTTTTATTGCATTACGCTATAACGTATAACGTTGTATACCATTACGCTATAACGTATAACGTTATACACTATTACTATACAACGTGTAACGTTATATTGCATTACGTTATAACGTATGACGTTATATACTATTACGTTATAACGTATAACGTTATATACTATTACTATACAACGTGTAACGTTTTATTGCATTACGCTATAACGTATAACGTTGTATACCATTACGCTATAACGTATAACGTTATATACTATTACTATACAACGTGTAACGTTTTATTGGATTACGCTATAACGTATAACGTTGTATACCATTACGCTATAACGTATAACGTTATATACTATTACTATACAACGTCTAACGTTATATAGCACTACGTTATAACGTATTACGTTATATAGTGTTTCGTTATAACGTATAACGTTATATACTATTACTATTCAAGGAGTAACGTTACATAGTATTACGTTATAACGTACAACGTTATATAGTACTACGTTATAACGTATGACGTTACATAATTTTACTATATACCGTATAACGTTATATACTATTACAATACAACGTGTAACGCTATATAGCCCTACGTTATAAAGTATAACGCTATATATCATGACGCTATAACGTATAACGTCATATACTAATACTATACAACGTGTAACGTTTTATTGCATTTCGCTATAACGTATAACGTTGTATACCATTACGCTATAACGTATAACGTTATATACTATTACTATACAACGTGTAATATTATATAGCACTACGTTATAACGCATAACGTTGTATACCATTACGCTATAACGTATAACGTTATATACTATTACTATAGAACGTGTAACGTTATATAGCACTACGTTATAACGCATAACGTTGTATACCATTACGCTATAACGTATAACGTTATATACTATTACTATGCAGCGGGTAACGTTATATAGCATTACGTTATAACGTACAACGTTATATAGTACTACGTTATAACGTATGACGTTACATGATTTTACTATATACCGTATAACATTGTATACTATCACTATACAACGTGTAACGTTATATAGCACTACGTTATAACGCATGACGTTGTATACTATTACGTTATAACGTATAACGTTATATACTATTACTATACAACGGGTAACGTTATATAGTATTTCGTTATAACGTATAACGTTATATAGTACTTCGTTATAACGAATGACGTTATATAGTACTACGTTATAACGTATGACGTTACATAATATTACTATATACCGTATAACATTATATACTATCACTATACAGCGTGTAACGTTTTATTGCATTACGCTATAACGTATAACGTTGTATACCATTACGCTATAACGTATAACGTTATATACTATTACTATAGAACGTGTAACGTTATATAGCACTACGTTATAACGCATAACGTTGTATACCACTACGCTATAACGTATAACGTTATATACTATTACTATACAACGTGTAACGTTATATAGCACTACGTTATAACGTATAACGTTATATATCATGACGCTATAACGTATAACGTTATATACTATTACTATACAACGTTTAACGTTTTATTGCATTACGCTGTAACGTATAACGTTGTATACCAATACGCTATAACGTATAACGTTATATACTATTACTATAGAACGTGTAACGTTATATAGCACTACGTTATAACGCATAACGTTGTATACCACTACTCTATAACGTATAACGTTATATACTATTACTATACAACGGGTAACGTTATATAGCATTACGTTATAACGTACAACGTTATATAGTACTACGTTATAACGTATGACGTTACATAATTTTACTATATACCGTATAACATTGTATAATACTACTATACAACGTGTAACGTTATATAGCACTACGTTATAACGTATGACGTTATATACTATTACGTTATAACGTATGACGTTACATAATTTTACTATATACCGTATAACATTGTATAATACTACTATACGACGTGTAACGTTATATAGCACTACGTTATAACGTATGACGTTATATAGCACTACGTTATAACGTATGACGTTATATACTATTACGTTATAACGTATTACGTTATATAGTGTTTCGTTATAACGTATAACGTTATATACTATTACTATTCAACGGGTAACGTTACATAGTATTACGTTATAACGTATGACGTTACATAATTTTACTATATACCATATAACGTTATATACCATTACTATACAACGTGTAACGTTATATAGCCTGTCACGTCCCGCGTTCCGCACGTGACGCCACGAACCAATAACTTATGAATAATTAAACACGACCAATAATAATAAATTAACTAATAACTAACCAATCAAAATAAAAAGAATTATACGACAGACAATCAAAATGAAATAAATGAATCAATAAGAAGAAACACTACAACCAATCAGCAATGGCATATAAAATACAAATAAAATGATATAATTAAATGAACCAATAAATAAAACAAGCCGCGATTCAAATGTATGAGATTTCTCTGCGAAAACACATGTATATACACACACGTGTATGCATATCTGTGTGTGTGACCCACTTCGTGAATCTGAATAATTGGTAATCTAATAAAATATAAAAGAAATAAAATATGCTACACTACATCAGCATTCTAATAAAAGTGAAAATTGTATACAAGATTGCTCTGCGACACCCACGTATATAGATATACACATGCGTACGCGTATCTTTGGGAAAAATTCATAATATATATATATGTATGTATGTATGTATACGTTATTAAACCATTAAAACGCAAAGAAATAAATATATAGAATTACATTTCTATGAACCCAGAGAATTATATACGAAATCCACATTATGGAATATTCAACCAATTAACGATCCGAGAAACAATGAGAATAACAATACAGGCACATATACATATGCATATATATATTTTACATAATGGAAAATTACATTGTGAAATGTATATATATATATATACACATATTATTATATCGAACAACTACTCATCTAATATACAAAACCACCTTGTGAAAATTACATTACTGAACATTCAACTAAACCAACTGAAGATTTAATATAATAATATATAATAATATAATAATAATATATATATATATACATAGATATGTGAAATAGCGTTGTATATAACCAGAAACAATACAAATGTCACACGACTTCTTCAACAACTTCGACTCTTCGTTCCTGCCGACAACACCTCACACGATGACTGCGTCTTCTAGGGCCACTTACGGATTCTTTACAATTCTTCTTCTTCTTGCACTGAAATATCATATGCAGTGAATAAAACACGAAAGAAGCAGGATGAACTAAATAAAAGAAATCATAACAAGATACACACCGAGACAGTCCGCATGGGAACCTCTGACAAAGATACCTCCGTATCTATCATTAAACGTATAATAATCAAGATGCACAAACCTCATTTGGAAGTCGACACGGCTCACAGCGTGCCAATGCAAGGGAGGAAAACGAATGAAATTGTATTTCGTGAAGACGTTTCACCACTTTCCATAGATCAGAAACTGGAGTTACACAACTAATAACCTAATAACAAGAAAGTAATATAAAATATACATGATTTAATATATAGCAAATATGGACATATAAATCTACAAGGAGCAAAATATATCTCATATTGTCAAATAAAACCAAATTGTCAAAAGATCATCAGGACACGACGCCAACGAAGGTGACACTGTGCCTATTTGGATGGAAAATCGCCCCTTCAGCATCATCCTTTGCACATATTCACACAAGCAAGTCGATCACGTCATCTCGTACCATTCACATATCTTCCTCCTCTTGCGCTAAAACAAATTCACAAGTTCAAGGAAACAAACAACATGCGAAACGAGATAGAATACTAAAAACACATACTCACACAGTTCGCACAGGCGTGGACGCTTTTGTGTCCATGACTCAACATAACCTGTAATCATCAAAATCAACGTTCTCTCATGGAAACTCTAAAAACCTGCAGCATTGCGATTCCCGCCGGAATGAACTGTCACGTGACTGTCATCCCATTGGGGATGTTATTATAAAAAGCGTAGCGACACAATTCAAAAGAGAGTAATCGTTACGAGTTAGAATATAGTCGGAGAGCAATCGTTACCAGTTAGAATATAGTCAGAGAGTGTTAGCGGAGAGTAATTGTTAGCGGGTCAGTTGAATAAAAGAATAGAGTAAGATTAATTGTTAGCGTTCGGGAGAATTTAGTGAAAATAAAGAGAGTAATTGTTAGCGGGTCAGTTGAATAAAGGAATAGCAAAGAGTAATTGTTAGCGTTCAGTAGAATTTAGCGAAAATAGAATAGATTAATTGTTAGCGTTAGCGTTAGCGATTAATTGTTAGTGGTTCAGTTAAAATAAGAGAATAATCGGAATAATCGATATTAGTTGAATCGGTTCGTTTCGTTAGAATAAGCAGATAATTGATATTAGTCGTTCAATTGAATTTGAGTGAGTCTGATATCAGTTCGTTCAGTTGATTTAATTAGAATTTAAGTTAGGATTAGAGAATAATTGTTCGTTCCAGTTCGAGTTTAAGAGTTACGAGATATAAATGTTATTAGTCAGTTCGAATTATAAAATAATTGTTATTAGTCAGTTAGCATTAAAACAATAGTTGGCTCAAGTTTTTGTGTTAGAATTTCGAATTGTTAAACACGTCCGGACACACTGTTGTTTACACTGTTCAAGTCAAATAAAGATTAAAACAAAAATTATAGAAGTTTCAATCTTTGTAAAACCGGAATCACCCCAGCGGAGGCCAACGTCAGGTGAGTCAACTATTAATTATTATTAATAATTAATAATTAAAATAATAAATAATATCAATAATTAGTATAATTCGTCAGTAATTCCGCCAGTAATAATTATTTATAATATAATTGTTTCTTCCAAACAATCCTCTCCCGTGCAAGTATCCCTGCGCATAGCAGGTTAGCCGAAACGTGGAGATCGTTGACCAGTGGCCTAAACTCCAATCCACGCTACCTAGTCTAACAAGAAATATCTAATTGAAACAGTCCTTAGACTGTTTCTGGTGGCAGCGACTACTACAATGTTTAAAATTTCAAAATTTGGATATCCAAACGTAACAAGCCCTACGTTATAACGTATAACGTTATATATCATGACGCTATAACGTATAACGTTATATATATACTATTACTATACAACGTGTAACGTTATATAGCACTACGTCATAACGTATGACGTTATGTACTATTACGTTATAACGTATTACGTTATATAGTGTTTCGTTATAACGTATAACGTTATATACTATTACTATTCAACGGGTAACGTTACATAGTATTACGTTATAACGTACAACGTTATATAGTACTACGTTATAACGTATGACGTTACATAACTTTACTATATACCGTATAACGCTATATACTATTACTATACAACGTGTAACGTTATATAGCCATACGTTGTAACGTATAACGTTATATATCATGACGCTATAACGTATAACGTTATATACTATTATTATACAACGTGTAACGTTTTATTGCATTACGCTATAAAGTATAACGTTGTATACCATTACGATATAACGTATAACGTTATAGACTATTACTATACAACGTGTAACCTTATATAGCACCACGTTATAACGTGTAACGTTATATACCATTACGCTATAACTTATAGGGTTATATATTAGTACTATAAAACGTGTAACGTTTTATTGCATTACGCTATAACGTATAACGTTGTATACCATTACGCTATAACGTATAACGTTATACACTATTACTATACAACGTGTAACGTTATATTGCATTACGTTATAACGTATGACGTTATATACTATTACGTTATAACGTATAACGTTATATACTATTACTATACAACGTGTAACGTTTTATTGCATTACGCTATAACGTATAACGTTGTATACCATTACGCTATAACGTATAACGTTATATACTATTACTATACAACGTGTAACGTTTTATTGGATTACGCTATAACGTATAACGTTGTATACCATTACGCTATAACGTATAACGTTATATACTATTACTATACAACGTCTAACGTTATATAGCACTACGTTATAACGTATTACGTTATATAGTGTTTCGTTATAACGTATAACGTTATATACTATTACTATTCAAGGAGTAACGTTACATAGTATTACGTTATAACGTACAACGTTATATAGTACTACGTTATAACGTATGACGTTACATAATTTTACTATATACCGTATAACGTTATATACTATTACAATACAACGTGTAACGCTATATAGCCCTACGTTATAAAGTATAACGCTATATATCATGACGCTATAACGTATAACGTCATATACTAATACTATACAACGTGTAACGTTTTATTGCATTTCGCTATAACGTATAACGTTGTATACCATTACGCTATAACGTATAACGTTATATACTATTACTATACAGCGTGTAATATTATATAGCACTACGTTATAACGCATAACGTTGT
The DNA here is from genome assembly GCF_910591885.1 of Bombus terrestris. Classification (NCBI taxonomy): domain Eukaryota; kingdom Metazoa; phylum Arthropoda; class Insecta; order Hymenoptera; family Apidae; genus Bombus; species Bombus terrestris. Next base: position 1,444,599 of record NW_025963554.1, on the reverse strand, counting down.
ATACCATTACGCTATAACGTATAACGTTATATACTATTACTATAGAACGTGTAACGTTATATAGCACTACGTTATAACGCATAACGTTGTATACCATTACGCTATAACGTATAACGTTATATACTATTACTATGCAGCGGGTAACGTTATATAGCATTACGTTATAACGTACAACGTTATATAGTACTACGTTATAACGTATGACGTTACATGATTTTACTATATACCGTATAACATTGTATACTATCACTATACAACGTGTAACGTTATATAGCACTACGTTATAACGCATGACGTTGTATACTATTACGTTATAACGTATAACGTTATATACTATTACTATACAACGGGTAACGTTATATAGTATTTCGTTATAACGTATAACGTTATATAGTACTTCGTTATAACGAATGACGTTATATAGTACTACGTTATAACGTATGACGTTACATAATATTACTATATACCGTATAACATTATATACTATCACTATACAGCGTGTAACGTTTTATTGCATTACGCTATAACGTATAACGTTGTATATCATTACGCTATAACGTATAACGTTATATACTATTACTATACAACGTGTAACGTTATATAGCACTACGTTATAACGTGTAAGGTTATATACCATTAAGCTATAACTTATAGCGTTATATATTATTACTTTAAAACGTGTAACGTTTTATTGCATTACGCTATAACGTATAACGTTGTATACCATTACGCTATAACGTATAACGTTATATACTATTACTATACAACGTGTAACGTTATATAGCACTACGTTATAACGCATAACGTTGTATACCATTACGCTATAACGTATAACGTTATAGACTATTACTATACAACGTGTAACGTTATATAGCACTACGTTATAACGTGTAACGCTATATACCATTACGCTATAACTTATAGCGTTATATATTATTACTTTAAAACGTGTAACGTTTTATTGCATTACGCTATAACGTATAACGTTGTATACCATTACGCTATAACGTATAACGTTATATACTATTACTATACAACGTGTAACGTTATATAGCACTACGTTATAACGCATAACGTTGTATACCATTACACTATAACGTATAACGTTATATACTATTACTATACAACGTGTAACGTTATATAGCCCTACGCTATAACGTATAACGTTATATATCATGACGCTATAACGTATAACGTTATATACTATTACTATACAACGTGTAACGCTTTATTACATTACGCTGTAACGTATAACGTTGTATACCATTACGCTATAACGTATAACGTTATATACTATTACTATACAACGGGTAACGTTATATACTATTACGTTATAACGTATAACGTAATATAGTATTTCGTTATAACGTATAACGTTACATAGTACTACGTTATAACGTATGACGTTACATAATTTTACAATATTCCGTATAACATTGTATAACACTACTATACAACGTGTAACGTTATATAGCACTACGTTATAACGTATAACGTTGTATACCATTACGCTATAACGTATAACGTTATATACTATTACTATACAACGTGTAGCGTTATATAGCACTACGTTATAACGTGTAACGCTATATACCATTACGCTATAACTTATAGCGTTATATATTATTACTTTAAAACGTGTAACGTTTTATTGCATTACGCTATAACGTATAACGTTGTATACCATTACGCTATAACGTATAACGTTATATACTATTACTATACAACGTGTAACGTTATATAGCACTACGTTATAACGCATAACGTTGTATACCATTACACTATAACGTATAACGTTATATACTATAACTATACAACGTGTAACGTTATATAGCCCTACGCTATAACGTATAACGTTATATATCATGACGCTATAACGTATAACGTTATATACTATTACTATACAACGTGTAACGCTTTATTGCATTACGCTGTAACGTATAACGTTGTATACCATTACGCTATAACGTATAACGTTATATACTATTACTATACAACGGGTAACGTTATATACTATTACGTTATAACGTATAACGTAATATAGTATTTCGTTATAACGTATAACGTTACATAGTACTACGTTATAACGTATGACGTTACATAATTTTACAATATTCCGTATAACATTGTATAACACTACTATACAACGTGTAACGTTATATAGCACTACGTTATAACGTATAACGTTGTATACCATTACGCTATAACGTATAACGTTATATACTATTACTATACAACGTGTAGCGTTATATAGCCCTACGCTATAACGTATAACGTTATATACTATTACTATACAACGTGTAACGTCTTATTGCTTTACGTTATAACGTATGACGTTACATGATATTACTATATACCGTATAACATTATATACTATCACTATACAGCGTGTAACGGTATATTGCATTACGTTATAACGTATGACGTTATATACTATTACGTTATAACGTATAACGTTATACGGTATTTTGTTATAACGTATAACGTTATATAGTACTTCGTTATAACGAATGACGTTATATACTATTACGATATAACGTATATCGTTATATACTATTACGTTATAACGTAGGACGATACATAATATTACTAAATACCGTGTAACATTATATACTATCACTATACAACGTGTAACGTTATAATGTATTACGTCATAACGTATGACGTTATATACTAATACGTTACAACGTATGACGTTATATAGTATTTCGTTATAACGTATAACGTTACATAGTACTACGTTATAACGTATGACGTTACATAATTTTACTATATACCGTATAACACTGTATAATACTACTATACAACGTGTAACGTTATATAGCACTACGTTATAACGTATGACGTTATATACTATTACGATATAACGTATAACGTTATATAGTGTTTTGTTATAACGTATAACGTTATATACTATTACTATACAACGTGTAACGATTTATTGCATTACGCTATAACGTATAACGTTGTTTACCATTACGCTATAACGAATAACGTTATATACTATTACTATACAACGTGTAACGTTATATAGCCCTACGTTATAACGCATAACGTTGTATACCATTACGCTATAACGTATAACGTTATATACTGTTACTATACAACGGGTAACGGTATATAGCATTACGTTATAGCGTACAACGTTATATAGTACTACGTTATAACGTATGACGTCATATAATTTTACTATATACCGTATAACATTGTATAATACTACTATACAACGTGTAACGTTATATAGCACTACGTTACAACGCATAACGTTGTATACCATTACGCTATAACGTATAACGTTATATACTATTACTATACAACGTGTAACGTTATATTGCATTACGTTATAACGTATGACGTTATATACTATTACGTTATAACGTATAACGTTATATACTATTACTATACAACGTGTAACGTTTTATTGCATTACGCTATAACGTATAACGTTGTATACCATTACGCTATAACGTATAACGTTATATACTATTACTATACAACGTGTAACGTTTTATTGCATTACGCTATAACGTATAACGTTGTATACCATTACGCTATAACGTATAACGTTATATACTATTACTATACAACGTGTAACGTTTTATTGGATTACGCTATAACGTATAACGTTGTATACCATTACGCTATAACGTATAACGTTATACACTATTACTATACAACGTGTAACGTTATATTGCATTACGTTATAACGTATGACGTTATATACTATTACGTTATAACGTATAACGTTATATACTATTACTATACAACGTCTAACGTTATATAGCACTACGTTATAACGTATTACGTTATATAGTGTTTCGTTATAACGTATAACGTTATATACTATTACTATTCAAGGAGTAACGTTACATAGTATTACGTTATAACGTACAACGTTATATAGTACTACGTTATAACGTATGACGTTACATAATTTTACTATATACCGTATAACGTTATATACTATTACAATACAACGTGTAACGCTATATAGCCCTACGTTATAAAGTATAACGCTATATATCATGACGCTATAACGTATAACGTCATATACTAATACTATACAACGTGTAACGTTTTATTGCATTTCGCTATAACGTATAACGTTGTATACCATTACGCTATAACGTATAACGTTATATACTATTACTATACAGCGTGTAATATTATATAGCACTACGTTATAACGCATAACGTTGTATACCATTACGCTATAACGTATAACGTTATATACTATTACTATAGAACGTGTAACGTTATATAGCACTACGTTATAACGCATAACGTTGTATACCATTACGCTATAACGTATAACGTTATATACTATTACTATGCAGCGGGTAACGTTATATAGCATTACGTTATAACGTACAACGTTATATAGTACTACGTTATAACGTATGACGTTACATGATTTTACTATATACCGTATAACATTGTATACTATCACTATACAACGTGTAACGTTATATAGCACTACGTTATAACGCATGACGTTGTATACTATTACGTTATAACGTATAACGTTATATACTATTACTATACAACGGGTAACGTTATATAGTATTTCGTTATAACGTATAACGTTATATAGTACTTCGTTATAACGAATGACGTTATATAGTACTACGTTATAACGTATGACGTTACATAATATTACTATATACCGTATAACATTATATACTATCACTATACAGCGTGTAACGTTTTATTGCATTACGCTATAACGTATAACGTTGTATATCATTACGCTATAACGTATAACGTTATATACTATTACTATACAACGTGTAACGTTATATAGCACTACGTTATAACGTGTAAGGTTATATACCATTAAGCTATAACTTATAGCGTTATATATTATTACTTTAAAACGTGTAACGTTTTATTGCATTACGCTATAACGTATAACGTTGTATACCATTACGCTATAACGTATAACGTTATATACTATTACTATACAACGGGTAACGTTATATACTATTACGTTATAACGTATAACGTAATATAGTATTTCGTTATAACGTATAACGTTACATAGTACTACGTTATAACGTATGACGTTACATAATTTTACAATATTCCGTATAACATTGTATAACACTACTATACAACGTGTAACGTTATATAGCACTACGTTATAACGTATAACGTTGTATACCATTACGCTATAACGTATAACGTTATATACTATTACTATACAACGTGTAGCGTTATATAGCACTACGTTATAACGTGTAACGCTATATACCATTACGCTATAACTTATAGCGTTATATATTATTACTTTAAAACGTGTAACGTTTTATTGCATTACGCTATAACGTATAACGTTGTATACCATTACGCTATAACGTATAACGTTATATACTATTACTATACAACGTGTAACGTTATATAGCACTACGTTATAACGCATAACGTTGTATACCATTACACTATAACGTATAACGTTATATACTATTACTATACAACGTGTAACGTTATATAGCCCTACGCTATAACGTATAACGTTCTATATCATGACGCTATAACGTATAACGTTATATACTATTACTATACAACGTGTAACGCTTTATTGCATTACGCTGTAACGTATAACGTTGTATACCATTACGCTATAACGTATAACGTTATATACTATTACTATACAACGGGTAACGTTATATACTATTACGTTATAACGTATAACGTAATATAGTATTTCGTTATAACGTATAACGTTACATAGTACTACGTTATAACGTATGACGTTACATAATTTTACAATATTCCGTATAACATTGTATAACACTACTATACAACGTGTAACGTTATATAGCACTACGTTATAACGTATAACGTTGTATACCATTACGCTATAACGTATAACGTTATATACTATTACTATACAACGTGTAGCGTTATATAGCCCTACGCTATAACGTATAACGTTATATACTATTACTATACAACGTGTAACGTCTTATTGCTTTACGTTATAACGTATGACGTTACATGATATTACTATATACCGTATAACATTATATACTATCACTATACAGCGTGTAACGGTATATTGCATTACGTTATAACGTATGACGTTATATACTATTACGTTATAACGTATAACGTTATACGGTATTTTGTTATAACGTATAACGTTATATAGTACTTCGTTATAACGAATGACGTTATATACTATTACGATATAACGTATATCGTTATATACTATTACGTTATAACGTAGGACGATACATAATATTACTAAATACCGTGTAACATTATATACTATCACTATACAACGTGTAACGTTATAATGTATTACGTCATAACGTATGACGTTATATACTAATACGTTACAACGTATGACGTTATATAGTATTTCGTTATAACGTATAACGTTACATAGTACTACGTTATAACGTATGACGTTACATAATTTTACTATATACCGTATAACACTGTATAATACTACTATACAACGTGTAACGTTATATAGCACTACGTTATAACGTATGACGTTATATACTATTACGATATAACGTATAACGCTATATAGTGTTTCGTTATAACGTATAACGTTATATACTATTACTATACAACGTGTAACGATTTATTGCATTACGCTATAACGTATAACGTTGTTTACCATTACGCTATAACGAATAACGTTATATACTATTACTATACAACGTGTAACGTTATATAGCCCTACGTTATAACGCATAACGTTGTATACCATTACGCTATAACGTATAACGTTATATACTGTTACTATACAACGGGTAACGGTATATAGCATTACGTTATAGCGTACAACGTTATATAGTACTACGTTATAACGTATGACGTCATATAATTTTACTATATACCGTATAACATTGTATAATACTACTATACAACGTGTAACGTTATATAGCACTACGTTACAACGCATAACGTTGTATACCATTACGCTATAACGTATAACGTTATATACTATTACTATACAACGTGTAACGTTATATAGCACTACGTTATAACGTATAACGTTATATATCATGACGCTATAACGTATAACGTTATATACTATTACTATACAACGTGTAACGTTTTATTGCATTACGCTATAACGTATAACGTTGTATACCATTACGCTATAACGTATAACGTTATATACTATTACTATACAACGTGTAACGTTATATTGCATTACGTTATAACGTATGACGTTATATACTATTACGCTATAACGTATAACGTTATATACTATTACTATACAACGTGTAACGTTTTATTGCATTACGCTATAACGTATAACGTTGTATACCATTACGCTATAACGTATAACGTTATATACTATTACTATACAACGTGTAACGTCTTATTGCTTTACGTTATAACGTATGACGTTACATAATATTGCTATATACCGTATAACATTATATACCATCACTATACAGCGTGTAACGGTATATTGCATTACGTTATAACGTATGACATTATATACTATTACGTTATAACGTATAACGTTATACGGTGTTTTGTTATAACGTATAACGTTATATAGTACTTCGTTATAACGAATGACGTTATATACTATTACGATATAACGTATAACGTTATATACTATTACGTTATAACGTAGGACGATACATAATATTACTAAATACCGTGTAACATTATATACTATCACTATACAACGTCTAACGTTATATTGCATTACGTCATAACGTATGACGTTATATGCTAATACGTTATAACGTATAACGTTATATAGTATTTCGTTATAACGTATAACGTTACATAGTACTACGTTATAACGTATGACGTTACATAATTTTACTATATTCCGTATAACATTGTATAATACTACTATACAACGTGTAACGTTATATAGCACTACGTTACAACGTATGACGTTATATACTATTACGTTATAACGTATTACGTTATATAGTGTTTCGTTATGACGTATAACGTTATATACTATTACTATTCAACGAGTAACGTTACATAGTATTACGTTATAACGTACAACGTTATATAGTACTACGTTATAACGTATGACGTTACATAATTTTACTATATACCGTATAACGTTATATACTATTACTATACAACGTGTAACGTTATATAGCCCTACGTATAACGTATAACGCTACATATCATGACGCTATAACGTATAACGTTATATACTATTACTATACAACGTGTAACGTTATATTGCATTACCTTATAACGTATGACGTTATATACTATTACGTTATAACGTATAACGTTATATACTATTACTATACAACGGGTAACGTTATATAGTATTTCGTTATAACGTATAACGTTATATAGTACTTCGTTACAACGAATGACGTTATATAGTACTACGTTATAACGTATGACGTTATATACTATTACGTTATAACGTATAACGTTATATACTATTACTATACAACGGGTAACGTTATATAGTATTTCGTTATAACGTACAACGTTATATAGTACTTCTTTATAATGGATGACGTTATATAGTACTACGTTATAACGTATGACGTTACATAATATTACTATATACCGTATAACATTGTATACTATTACTATACAACGTGTAACGTTATATAGCACTACGTTAGAACGTATAACGCTATATACCATTACGCTATAACGTATAACGTTATATACTATTACTATACAACGGGTAACGTTATATAGTATTTCGTTATAACGTATAACGTTATATAGTACTTCTTTATAATGGATGACGTTATATAGTACTACGTTATAACGTATGACGTTACATAATTTTACTATATACCGTATAACGTTATATACTATTACTATACAACGTGTAACGTTATATAGCACTACGTTATAACGTATAACGTTATATATCATGACGCTATAACGTATAACGTTATATACTATTACTATACAACGTGTAACGTTTTATTGCATTACGCTATAACGTATAACGTTGTATACCATTACGCTATAACGTATAACGTTATATACTATTACTATACAACGTGTAACGTTATATTGCATTACGTTATAACGTATGACGTTATATACTATTACGTTATAACGTATAACGTTATATACTATTACTATACAACGGGTAACGTTATATAGTATTTCGTTATAACGTATAACGTTATATTCTACTTCGTTATAACGAACGACGTTATATAGTACTACGTTATAACGTATGACGTTATATACTATTACGTTATAACGTATAACGTTATATACTATTACTATACAACGGGTAACGGTATATTGCATTACGTTATAACGTATGACGTTATATACTATTACGTTATAACGTATAACGTTATACGGTATTTTGTTATAACGTATAACGTTATATAGTACTTCGTTATAACGAATGACGTTATATACTATTACGATATAACGTATAACGTTATATACTATTACGTTATAACGTAGGACGATACATAATATTACTAAATACCGTGTAACATTATATACTATCACTATAAAACGTGTAACGTTATATTGCATTACGTCATAACGTATGACGTTATATACTAATACGTTATAACGTATAACGTTATATAGTATTTCGTTATAACGTATAACGTTACATAGTACTACGTTATAACGTATGACGTTACATAATTTTACTATATTCCGTATAACATTGTATAATGCTACTATACAACGTGTAACGTTATATAGCACTACGTTACAACGTATGACGTTATATACTATTACGTTATAACGTATAACGTTATATACTATTACTATACAACGTGTAACGTTATATAGCCCTACGTTATAACGTATAACGCTATATATCATGACGCTATAACGTATAACGTTATATACTATTACTATACAACGTGTAACGTTTTATTGCATTACGCTATAACGTATAACGTTGTATAGCATTACGCTATAACGTATAACGTTATATACTATTACTATACAACGTGTAATGTTATATAGCACTACGTTATAACGCATAACGTTGTATACCATTACGCTATAACGTATAACGTTATATACTATTACTATACAACGTGTAATGTTATATAGCACTACGTTATAAGGTATAACGTTGTATACCATTACGCTATAACGTATAACGTTATATACTATTACTATACAACGTGTAACGTTACATAGCACTACGTTATAACGTATAACGTTATATATCATGACGCTATAACGTATAACGTTATATACTATTACTATACAACGTGTAACGTTTTATTGCATTACGCTATAACGTATAACGTTGTATACCATTACGCTATAACGTATAACGTTATATACTATTACTATACAACGTGTAATGTTATATAGCACTACGTTATAACGCATAACGTTGTATACCATTACGCTATAACGTATAACGTTATATACTATTACTATACAACGTGTAACGTTTTATTGCATTACGCTATAACGTATAACGTTGTATACCATTACGCTATAACGTATAACGTTATATACTATTACTATACAACGTGTAATGTTATATAGCACTACGTTATAACGCATAACGTTGTATACCATTACGCTATAACGTATAACGTTATATACTACTACTATACAACGTGTAACGTTATATAGCACTACGTTATAACGTATAACGTTATATATCATGACGCTATACCGTATAACGTTATATACTATTACCATACAACGGGTAACGTTATATAGTATTTCGTTATAACGTATAACGTTATATAGTACTTCTTTATAATGGATGACGTTATATAGTACTACGTTATAACGTATGACGTTACATAATATTACTATATACCGTATTACATTGTATACTATTACTATACAACGTGTAACGTTATATAGCACTACGTTATAACGTATAACGTTATATATCATGACGCTATAACGTATAACGTTATATACTATTACCATACAACGTGTAACGTTATATAGCACTACGTTAGAACGTATAACGCTATATACCATTATGCTATAACGTATAACGTTATATACTATTACTATAGAACGTGTAACGTCTTATTGATTTACGTTATAACGTATGACGTTACATAATATTGCTATATACCGTATAACATTATATACCATCACTATACAGCGTGTAACGGTATATTGCATTACGTTATAACGTATGACATTATATACTATTACGTTATAACGTATAACGTTATACGGTGTTTTGTTATAACGTATAACGTTATATAGTACTTCGTTATAACGAATGACGTTATATACTATTACGATATAACGTATAACGTTATATACTATTACGTTATAACGTAGGACGATACATAATATTACTAAATACCGTGTAACATTATATACTATCACTATACAACGTCTAACGTTATATTGCATTACGTCATAACGTATGACGTTATATGCTAATACGTTATAACGTATAACGTTATATAGTATTTCGTTATAACGTATAACGTTACATAGTACTACGTTATAACGTATGACGTTACATAATTTTACTATATTCCGTATAACATTGTATAATACTACTATACAACGTGTAACGTTATATAGCACTACGTTACAACGTATGACGTTATATACTATTACGTTATAACGTATTACGTTATATAGTGTTTCGTTATAACGTATAACGTTATATACTATTACTATTCAACGAGTAACGTTACATAGTATTACGTTATAACGTACAACGTTATATAGTACTACGTTATAACGTATGACGTTACATAATTTTACTATATACCGTATAACGTTATATACTATTACTATACAACGTGTAACGTTATATACCCCTACGTTATAACGTATAACGCTATATATCATGACGCTATAACGTATAACGTTATATACTATTACTATACAACGTGTAACGTTTTATTGCATTACGCTATAACGTATAACGTTGTATACCATTACGCTATAACGTATAACGTTACTACTAACGTATATACTATTAACGTATATACTACTATTAACGTATATACTATTACTATACAACGTGTAACGTTTTATTGTATTACGCTATAACGTATAACGTTGTATACCATTACGCTATAACGTATAACGTTATATACTATTACTATACAACGGGTAACGTTATATAGTATTTCGTTATAACGTATAACGTTATATAGTACTTCGTTATAACGAATGACGTTGTATAGTACTACGTTATAACGTATGACGTTATATACTATTACGTTATAACGTATAACGTTATATACTATTACTATACAACGGGTAACGTTATATAGTATTTCGTTATAACGTATAACGTTATATAGTACTTCGTTATAACGAATGACGTTGTATAGTACTACGTTATAACGTATGACGTTATATACTATTACGTTATAACGTATAACGTTATATACTATTACTATACAACGGGTAACGTTATATAGTATATCGTTATAACGTATAACGTTATATAGTACTTCTTTATAACGAATGACGTTATATAGTACTACGTCATAACGTATGACGTTACATAATATTACTATATACCGTATAACATTGTATGCTATTACTATACAACGTGTAACGTTATATAGCACTACGTTAGAACGTATAACGCTATATACCATTACGCTATAACGTGTAACGTTATATACTATTACTATACAACGTGCAACGTCTTATTGCTTTACGTTATAACGTATGACGTTACATAATATTACTATATACCGTATAACATTATATACTATCACTATACAGCGTGTAACGGTATATTGCATTACGTTATAACGTATGACGTTATATACTATTACGTTACAACGTATAACGTTATACGGAATTTTGTTATAACGTATAACGTTATATAGTACTTCGTCATAACGAATGACGTTACATAATTTTACTATATACCGTATAACGTTATACACTATTACTATACAACGTGTAACGTTATATAGCCCTACGTTATAACGTATAACGCTATATATCAAGACGCTATAACGTATAACGTTATATACTATTACTATACAACGTGTAACGTTTTATTGCATTACGCTATAACGTATAACGTTGTATACCATTACGCTATAACGTATAACGTTATATACTATTACTATAGAACGTGTAACGTTATATAGCACTACGTTATAACGCATAACGTTGTATACCACTACGCTATAACGTATAACGTTATATACTATTACTATACAACGTGTAACGTTATATAGCACTACGTTATAACGTATAACGTTATATATCATGACGCTATAACGTATAACGTTATATACTATTACTATACAACGTTTAACGTTTTATTGCATTACGCTATAACGTATAACGTTGTATACCAATACGCTATAACGTATAACGTTATATACTATTACTATAGAACGTGTAACGTTATATAGCACTACGTTATAACGCATAACGTTGTATACCACTACGCTATAACGTATAACGTTATATACTATTACTATACAACGGGTAACGTTATATAGCATTACGTTATAACGTACAACGTTATATAGTACTACGTTATAACGTATGACGTTACATAATTTTACTATATACCGTATAACATTGTATAATACTACTATACAACGTGTAACGTTATATAGCACTACGTTATAACGTATGACGTTATATACTATTACGTTATAACGTATGACGTTACATAATTTTACTATATACCGTATAACATTGTATAATACTACTATACAACGTGTAACGTTATATAGCACTACGTTATAACGTATGACGTTATATACTATTACGTTATAACGTATTACGTTATATAGTGTTTCGTTATAACGTATAACGTTATATACTATTACTATTCAACGGGTAACGTTACATAGTATTACGTTATAACGTATGACGTTACATAATTTTACTATATACCATATAACGTTATATACCATTACTATACAACGTGTAACGTTATATAGCCTGTCACGTCACGCGTTCCGCACGTGACGCCACGAACCAATAACTTATGAATAATTAAACACGACCAATAATAATAAATTAACTAATAACTAACCAATCAAAATAAAAAGAATTATACGACAGACAATCAAAATGAAATAAATGAATCAATAAGAAGAAACACTACAACCAATCAGCAATGGCATATAAAATACAAATAAAGTGATATAATTAAATGAACCAATAAATAAAACAAGCCGCGATTCAAATGTATGAGATTTCTCTGCGAAAACACATGTATATACACACACGTGTATGCATATCTGTGTGTGTGACCCACTTCGTGAATCTGAATAATTGGTAATCTAATAAAATATAAAAGAAATAAAATATACTACACTACATCAGCATTCTAATAAAAGTGAAAATTGTATACAAGATTGCTCTGCGACACACACGTATATAGATATACACATGCGTACGCGTATCTTTGGGAAAAATTCATAATATATATATATATATATATGTCGGAGATGAAAGAACACCGGAACCTTCCCTTTGGAACTTTGGGAAGACCCCTAGTATTGTAATTTAGATTTCACCATAGCCGTATTAAGAAACTGTTGTCATTCGATCCGTCTGTATTTATTTGAGATTTATGATAGTGAGCTCGGGCTCGAGGCGACAATCAGTCGCCGAACGTAGCCGCGGTCAAAGGGATGAACGTTTTGTCTAACAAAGGCATGAAGTAATTCTATAGCTCTCCTTAAAAGAAATACTTGGGACGGGGCACGACGGTAAACATTTCAACGATTTCTGTCCCGTGGCTCGCCACACGCAGACTTTGTCCTTCGGGTAAGACGATTGCCAGATGCCAACGCATCTTCACAGTATATGTTTAGCTGGGCGAGGACCCGCTACGAATATTAAATTTCAATTACACAAAGTCTCTCAAATAGACAAATGGCCCGTGCCCCAACTACGGGAAGATAAGAGAAATCTATCCTTCCACGAACGACGCTTCTCGCTAGCAACTCTCCCCAAGGACAGCTAATATCTTTCTCTAACCACCAACATGGAAATTGACCAATTAACAGCAACGTCAATTTCCCTCACCCTTCGAGCGAAGACTTTTCTCCGCGAATCCGATGATCTCGTGCCCTTAGGCACACCCGTCATAGTTTTCTTCGACAGCATCACCGCGACGGAGAGACACTCCCCGGTACGATCTCGACGACGATTCAAGTAACTCTCGGATACGTAGTGATTGCCCCACGCATTAACATTGAGTACAACTTAGACGCTAAAGAAGAGTAGAGTTCGTCATCCCGATGACCGTGGATTCGTTATTGAGCCTAGGATCATTGTCATTAGCTTCTCGAGTGTCAATTTATCGCGATTACTTGTCCAATTCCAACATGGTCATGTTTGCACTAGTAAATATCTCCTCTATTGCATAGTGATCACGTCTAGTGTCAATAGGGATTCGTTTACGCCCTCAACCCTAACTCTAATCGTAACGCCAACCCGACATCAGAAGTGGGATCAGTGCCGATTATAACAGTGTTAGAACTTACGACCATCGTGCGCGAGTAACCCAGTCGCTAGTGCAAAATCGAGTGTGAAACCTAACAAGTTTTCGCTACCACGTTTTAACCCTTAAAATCGCACGTTCCGACCCCGCTGCACGGGGCGCAACTGTCAACCTGATTATGAAAGAAAACCATAATTTCAATAACAAGTGGCGAGTCGACTTCTACGTACTGGAAGCATCATCGGGTAGATCAAGTCATCTGGGTGAGTCGTTTCCATTTTACTCCGATTCGGGAGCCGAGCGTTCACTAATTAAAGAGTCCGTGGCCTCGAGATTTCTGGCAAAAGAATGACTGACATATTAGTAATGCGAGGAGCAGGAAATACTTGTATTAAACATACGCCTCCCATTTGTTCATCGTGTGTATTAATGATTTTTACATCGAAGACAATTTCTCATGTCCTTGCTGATAGTTATCTAAAATATGATATCGCGATTAGTTGCGGAACTCTAAGTCTGGGTTTTGACGTAACATTACACAAAATAGCCTCGCTATGTGTAAAACAAAAATAATTAATGTCTGTAATGAAACCACTGCAAACGAGATCGTCGTTAATGAAGCTGACACTGATGTACATGGTAATAATAAAAGTCGATCAATTTCTCTTCTCGACAAATTCAAAGATTCATTCGTTACGGATTCCCTACGTATTCGCGTAAATACAGGCCGGTTAGAAATACGATTAATTGATCCTAACATCACCGTACGAGGAAGTTCTTATAGATTTAGTGAGGAGGACCGAAGAGCGGTACGTGAGAAAATAAGCGTTTTAATTAAAGCAAAGATCATAAGGCCTAGTAATTCGCCATTCGCGAGCCTTACGTAACTCGTGAAGAAGAAAGCGGCTCAGATAGATTACGAGTGGATCCCCGAGAACTAAATCAAAGTACCGTCGCGGATCGGTACCCTTTACTCCTTATTGCGGATCAAGTCGCGAGATTGCAAGAGGCGAGATATTTTATTAGCCTGGATATGGCCAGCGGGTTTCACCAAATTCCTACTTATCCTAATTCAGCGCAGTATACAGCGTTCGTTACTCCCGACAGACAATATGAGTAGATAACGATGCCGTTTGGACTGAAAAATTGCGCCGTCCGTCTTTCGGAGGGCCATTCGCAAGGCCCTAGGCGACCTCGCTCATTCGTACGTTGTTATTTATTTCGATAACGTTCTAATTATTGCCGACTCGATAGATCAAGCTTTAGGAAGACTGAACACCGTATTAGATACCCTCGTAAAAGCAGGATTCTCTGTTAACATTGCGAACTGTTCTTTTCTAAAGACATCGGTGCTCTATTTGAGATATGTAATTCATAACGAAGAAGTTCGTCCGAACCCGGGTAAAATACACACCTTAAGCTCTTTACCTGTGCCATCAGCCGTCACACAGTCCAGGCAGTTCATAGGCTTAGCTTCGTACTTCCGAAAGTTCATCCCTAAATTCTCACAGGTGATCAAACCCCTGTATGCGCTCATCTCAAATAACAGAAATATAACTTGGACAGATAGGCACGAGAAAATAAGACAACAGGCAGTTTCCGCCCTGACCGACGCGCCGGTGTTAATGATATTCGACCCCAGTTACCCGATAGAACTACATACTGACGCTAGCTCGGAGAGTTACGGGGCGATTTTGACGCATCAAGTCGAAGGTAAAGGCAAAGCAATAGAGTATTACAGCAAAAGAACTACCCTCGCAGAATCTAGGTATAATTCCTACGAACTAGAGACGTTAGCAGTCGTAAACGCAGTCGAGCGTTTCCGTCACTATCTACATGGACGGGAATTTCTTGTCGTCACGGATTGCGACTCGTCGAAAGCGTCGAGTAATAAAGTACATTTAAATGACAGGGACCATCGGTGATGGGCCTACTTGCAGACTTTTGTTTTTGACATTATGTATCTGGAAAGTAAACGGACAGCCCACGTAGATTTCTTCTCGCGAAACCCCGTAGATTTAGACCACCGTAAAATTGATAAAATTGCGGAGAAAGAAATCAATCTGGCCGAAATATCGGAATACTAGCTATTAGCCGAACAACGTCGTGATTCTCAAACCTTGGGAATCGTCAAGAAATTGCAAAACGATGAGCTCGCGGAAGACATCGCGAATACATACGAATTACGGTCCGGTACTCTTTACCGTAGGATACAAAGAAAAGGCAGGACTCTCTGTTTACCTATAGTCCTAAGAGGTTTTAGATAGTCTGTTATTAACCATGTGCACCAGTCAATTATGCACTTAGGTTGGGAGAAAACGCTCGAGAGACTGTACAGGTATTACTGGTTCGAAGGGATGGCGAAGTACGTTCGCCGATTCATTGAGAACTGTCATGCTTGTCAAGTTTCGAAAGCTAGTTCAGGTAAGATACAAGCCGAACTACATCCTATACCTAAGACCAGCATACCCTGGCATACGGTCCACATGGACATAACAGGCAAGTTGAGTGGTAAAAGCGATTCAAAGGAGTACGTCATTGTTTTGATCGATGTGTTCACTAAATTCGTATACCTGCATCGTACTCGTAAGATAGATTTCCGTAACACCATTAAAGCGCTTAAACCCGCTATATTTTATTCGGAAGTCCCTGCCGGATAGTAGCAGATCAGGAAAGATGTCCTAAGGGTAATGAATTTCGAGAATTCTGCGAAAGCAAACGAATTAAAGTTCACTCGATAGCGACCGATGATAGAGCCAATAGACAGGTAGAGTGTGTTATGCGTACATTGAAAATACGTTCACGACAGTAGAAACGACCGGGCGGCCGTGGCAAGACGCGATTGGGGAAATACCGCTAGCGTTGAACTGCACCACCAACCGCGTGACTAATTCGAGCCCTTTACAACTACTAATCGGTAGAACAGCGAGACCGTACGACCTATTGCTACCCGACAATATCGAGGAAAAGGAAGTCGATATCCCTGATGTAAGATAGCAGGCTGCGTAGAACATAGAGAGTAAAGCCCAGTACAACAAAGAAAGATTTGATAGAAACAAAGCTAAAGTGGTTAGGTTTAACCTCGGCGATTTCGTACCACGCAAAAACGAGAAAAGAAACCAAACCAAGCTAGAGCCAAAATTCAAGGGTCCATTCGTAATAGCAGAGATTTTGGAAGGGGATAGATATACTTTAAAGACATTAGATGGCAAACGATCGTATAAATACAGTCATGACAGATTAAGAAAAATGCCGAATAGTTGCGTTCCTGCTGAGTTGGACGTCTGTAGTGATGACAATGGCAGTGACAATGACGATATGACTACACCGATCTCAGAGGATCATTAACACTATGACTATGACATGTAACACAGTGTTTCCACACAAGCCTAGTGTTACCATACACTAGCACACAAGCCTAGTGCGACCACACACTAGCATTCGATATTTCCACACAAGCCTAGTGTTACCATACACTAGCACACAAGCCTAGTGCGACCACACACTAGCATTCGATATTTCCACACAAGCCTAGTGTTACCATACACTAGCACACAAGCCTAGTGCGACCACACACTAGCATTCGATATTTCCACACAAGCCTAGTGCGACCACACACTAGCATTCGATATTTCCACACAAGCCTAGTGCGACCACACACTAGCATTCGATATTTCCACACAAGCCTAGTGCGACCACACACTAGCATTCGATATTCCCACATAAGCCTAGTGTGACCACACACTAGCATTCAGTGTCTCCATACACGCCTATTACATCAATGCACTCGTGTTCAGTGTCTCCATACACTGCACTCGCATTCAGTGTCTCCATACACGCCTATTACATCAATGCACTCGTGTTCAGTGTCTCCATACACTGCACTCGCATTCAGTGTCTTCATACACACCTATTACGTCAATGCACCCGCACTCAGTGTCTCCACACACGCCCAGTGCGGTAATATGATCCAACAAACTGAGACTCGTCCGTGTACGAAATCGAAAATGATCTGTCATGTCATTACGGTCTGACTGGTAACTCACAAAATGCAACTGGCGCTTTGAATACCAATCATAATGCTACTGACTTTTGTGTTTTTTTTCTTCCCTACTTTATCATTGAACGTCCGATCGAAATTTTTGTTGTTAACCTGGGCCCTTGACCTATTTGGACAGTTATTTAAACCATAAATAAACTAGTATAATTTAGCTAAACTACAAAGGAGTAAAATATTAGTCATATCAAGTCTAATGTTGGGAGAACCCAATATTTTAGATCCACCCGAGGACGTGTGATAGTCAGAATGGCCGTGTCGGAGATGAAAGAACACCGGAACCTTCCCTTTGGAACTTTGGGAAGACCCCTAGTATTGTAATTTAGATTTCACCATAGCCGTATTAAGAAACTGTTGTCATTCGATCCGTCTGTATTTATTTGAGATTTATGATAGTGAGCTCGGGCTCGAGGCGACAATCAGTCGCCGAACGTAGCCGCGGTCAAAGGGATGAACGTTTTGTCTAACAAAGGCATGAAGTAATTCTATAGCTCTCCTTAAAAGAAATACTTGGGACGGGGCACGACGGTAAACATTTCAACGATTTCTGTCCCGTGGCTCGCCACACGCAGACTTTGTCCTTCGGGTAAGACGATTGCCAGATGCCAACGCATCTTCACAGTATATGTTTAGCTGGGCGAGGACCCGCTACGAATATTAAATTTCAATTACACAAAGTCTCTCAAATAGACAAATGGCCCGTGCCCCAACTACGGGAAGATAAGAGAAATCTATCCTTCCACGAACGACGCTTCTCGCTAGCAACTCTCCCCAAGGACAGCTAATATCTTTCTCTAACCACCAACATGGAAATTGACCAATTAACAGCAACGTCAATTTCCCTCACCCTTCGAGCGAAGACTTTTCTCCGCGAATCCGATGATCTCGTGCCCTTAGGCACACCCGTCATAGTTTTCTTCGACAGCATCACCGCGACGGAGAGACACTCCCCGGTACGATCTCGACGACGATTCAAGTAACTCTCGGATACGTAGTGATTGCCCCACGCATTAACATTGAGTACAACTTAGACGCTAAAGAAGAGTAGAGTTCGTCATCCCGATGACCGTGGATTCGTTATTGAGCCTAGGATCATTGTCATTAGCTTCTCGAGTGTCAATTTATCGCGATTACTTGTCCAATTCCAACATGGTCATGTTTGCACTAGTAAATATCTCCTCTATTGCATAGTGATCACGTCTAGTGTCAATAGGGATTCGTTTACGCCCTCAACCCTAACTCTAATCGTAACGCCAACCCGACATATATATATATATATATATATATATATATATATATATATATATATATATATATATATATGTATGTATGTATACGTTATTAAACCATTAAAACGCAAAGAAATAAATATATAGAATTACATTTCTATGAACCCAGAGAATTATATACGAAATCCACATTATGGAATATTCAACCAATTAACGATCCGAGAAACAATGAGAATAACAATACAGGCACATATACATATGCATATATATATTTTACATAATGGAAAATTACATTGTGAAATGTATATATATATATATACACATATTATTATATCGAACAACTACTCATCTAATATACAAAACCACCTTGTGAAAATTACATTACTGAACATTCAACTAAACCAACTGAAGATTTAATATAATAATATATAATAATATAATAATAATATATATATATATACATAGATATGTGAAATAGCGTTGTATATAACCAGAAACAATACAAATGTCACACGACTTCTTCAACAACTTCGACTCTTCGTTCCTGCCGACAACACCTCACACGATGACTGCGTCTTCTAGGGCCACTTACGGATTCTTTACAATTCTTCTTCTTCTTGCACTGAAATATCATATGCAGTGAATAAAACACGAAAGAAGCAGGATGAACTAAATAAAAGAAATCATAACAAGATACACACCGAGACAGTCCGCATGGGAACCTCTGACAAAGATACCTCCGTATCTATCATTAAACGTATAATAATCAAGATGCACAAACCTCATTTGGAAGTCGACACGGCTCACAGCGTGCCAATGCAAGGGAGGAAAACGAATGAAATTGTATTTCGTGAAGACGTTTCACCACTTTCCATAGATCAGAAACTGGAGTTACACAACTAATAACCTAATAACAAGAAAGTAATATAAAATATACATGATTTAATATATAGCAAATATGGACATATAAATCTACAAGGAGCAAAATATATCTCATATTGTCAAATAAAACCAAATTGTCAAAAGATCATCAGGACACGACGCCAACGAAGGTGACACTGTGCCTATTTGGATGGAAAATCGCCCCTTCAGCATCATCCTTTGCACATATTCACACAAGCAAGTCGATCACGTCATCTCGTACCATTCACATATCTTCCTCCTCTTGCGCTAAAACAAATTCACAAGTTCAAGGAAACAAACAACATGCGAAACGAGATAGAATACTAAAAACACATACTCACACAGTTCGCACAGGCGTGGACGCTTTTGTGTCCATGACTCAACATAACCTGTAATCATCAAAATCAACGTTCTCTCATGGAAACTCTAAAAACCTGCAGCATTGCGATTCCCGCCGGAATGAACTGTCACGTGACTGTCATCCCATTGGGGATGTTATTATAAAAAGCGTAGCGACACAATTCAAAAGAGAGTAATCGTTACGAGTTAGAATATAGTCGGAGAGCAATCGTTACCAGTTAGAATATAGTCAGAGAGTGTTAGCGGAGAGTAATTGTTAGCGGGTCAGTTGAATAAAAGAATAGAGTAAGATTAATAGTTAGCGTTCGGGAGAATTTAGTGAAAATAAAGAGAGTAATTGTTAGCGGGTCAGTTGAATAAAGGAATAGCAAAGAGTAATTGTTAGCGTTCAGTAGAATTTAGCGAAAATAGAATAGATTAATTGTTAGCGTTAGCGTTAGCGATTAATTGTTAGTGGTTCAGTTAAAATAAGAGAATAATCGGAATAATCGATATTAGTTGAATCGGTTCGTTTCGTTAGAATAAGCAGATAATTGATATTAGTCGTTCAATTGAATTTGAGTGAGTCTGATATCAGTTCGTTCAGTTGATTTAATTAGAATTTAAGTTAGGATTAGAGAATAATTGTTCGTTCCAGTTCGAGTTTAAGACTTACGAGATATAAATGTTATTAGTCAGTTCGAATTATAAAATAATTGTTATTAGTCAGTTAGCATTAAAACAATAGTTGGCTCAAGTTTTTGTGTTAGAATTTCGAATTGTTAAACACGTCCGGACACACTGTTGTTTACACTGTTCAAGTCAAATAAAGATTAAAACAAAAATTATAGAAGTTTCAATCTTTGTAAAACCGGAATCACCCCAGCGGAGGCCAACGTCAGGTGAGTCAACTATTAATTATTATTAATAATTAATAATTAAAATAATAAATAATATCAATAATTAGTATAATTCGTCAGTAATTCCGCCAGTAATAATTATTTATAATATAATTGTTTCTTCCAAACAATCCTCTCCCGTGCAAGTATCCCTGCGCATAGCAGGTTAGCCGAAACGTGGAGATCGTTGACCAGTGGCCTAAACTCCAATCCACGCTACCTAGTCTAACAAGAAATATCTAATTGAAACAGTCCTTAGACTGTTTCTGGTGGCAGCGACTACTACATTGTTTAAAATTTCAAAATTTGGATATCCAAACGTAACAGGCCCTACGTTATAACGTATAACGTTATATATCATGACGCTATAACGTATAACGTTATATACTATTACTATACAACGTGTAACGTTATATAGCACTACGTCATAACGTATGACGTTATGTACTATTACGTTATAACGTATTACGTTATATAGTGTTTCGTTATAACGTATAACGTTATATACTATTACTATTCAACGGGTAACGTTACATAGTATTACGTTATAACGTACAACGTTATATAGTACTACGTTATAACGTATGACGTTACATAACTTTACTATATACCGTATAACGCTATATACTATTACTATACAACGTGTAACGTTATATAGCCATACGTTGTAACGTATAACGTTATATATCATGACGCTATAACGTATAACGTTATATACTATTATTATACAACGTGTAACGTTTTATTGCATTACGCTATAAAGTATAACGTTGTATACCATTACGATATAACGTATAACGTTATAGACTATTACTATACAACGTGTAACCTTATATAGCACCACGTTATAACGTGTAACGTTATATACCATTACGCTATAACGTATAACGTTATACACTATTACTATACAACGTGTAACGTTATATTGCATTACGTTATAACGTATGACGTTATATACTATTACGTTATAACGTATAACGTTATATACTATTACTATACAACGTGTAACGTTTTATTGCATTACGCTATAACGTATAACGTTGTATACCATTACGCTATAACGTATAACGTTACATACTATTACTATACAACGTGTAACGTTTTATTGCATTACGCTATAACGTATAACGTTGTATACCATTACGCTATAACGTATAACGTTATATACTATTACTATACAACGTCTAACGTTATATAGCACTACGTTATAACGTATTACGTTATATAGTGTTTCGTTATAACGTATAACGTTATATACTATTACTATTCAACGAGTAACGTTACATAGTATTACGTTATAACGTACAACGTTATATAGTACTACGTTATAACGTACAACGTTATATAGTACTACGTTATAACGTATGACGTTACATAATTTTACTATATACCGTATAACGCTATATACTATTACAATACAACGTGTAACGCTATATAGCCCTACGTTATAAAGTATAACGCTATATATCATGACGCTATAACGTATAACGTCATATACTAATACTATACAACGTGTAACGTTTTATTGCATTTCGCTATAACGTATAACGTTGTATACCATTACGCTATAACGTATAACGTTATATACTATTACTATACAGCGTGTAATATTATATAGCACTACGTTATAACGCATAACGTTGTATACCATTACG
Source organism: Bombus terrestris (assembly GCF_910591885.1). Taxonomy (NCBI): domain Eukaryota; kingdom Metazoa; phylum Arthropoda; class Insecta; order Hymenoptera; family Apidae; genus Bombus; species Bombus terrestris. Next base: position 1,420,156 of record NW_025963554.1, on the reverse strand, counting down.
CTATAACGTATAACGTTATATACTATTACTATAGAACGTGTAACGTTATATAGCACTACGTTATAACGCATAACGTTGTATACCATTACGCTATAACGTATAACGTTATATACTATTACTATGCAACGGGTAACGTTATATAGCATTACGTTATAACGTACAACGTTATATAGTACTACGTTATAACGTATGACGTTACATGATTTTACTATATACCGTATAACATTGTATAATACTACTATACAACGTGTAACGTTATATAGCACTACGTTATAACGCATGACGTTGTATACTATTACGTTATAACGTATAACGTTATATACTATTACTATACAACGGGTAACGTTATATAGTATTTCGTTATAACGTATAACGTTATATAGTACTTCGTTATAACGAATGACGTTATATAGTACTACGTTATAACGTATGACGTTACATAATATTACTATATACCGTATAACATTATATACTATCACTATACAGCGTGTAACGGTATATTGCATTACGTTATAACGTATAACGTTATATATCATGACGCTATAACGTATAACGTTATATACTGTTACTATTCAACGAGTAACGTTACATAGTATTACGTTATAACGTACAACGTTATATAGTACTACGTTATAACGTATGACGTTACATAATTTTACTATATACCGTATAACGTTATATACTATTACTATACAACGTGTAACGTTATATAGCACTACGTTACAACGCATAACGTTGTATACCATTACGCTATAACGTATAACGTTATATACTATTACTATACAACGTGTAACGTTATATAGCACTACGTTACAACGCATAACGTTGTATACCATTACGCTATAACGTATAACGTTATATACTATTACTATACAACGTGTAACGTTATATAGCACTACGTTATAACGTATAACGCTATATATCATGACGCTATAACGTATAACGTTATATACTATTACTATACAACGTGTAACGTTTTATTGCATTACGCTATAACGTATAACGTTGTATACCATTACGCTATAACGTATAATGTTATATACTATTACTATACAACGTGTAACGTTATATTGCATTACGTTATAACGTATGACGTTATATACTATTACGTTATAACGTATAACGTTATATACTATTACTATACAACGGGTAACGTTATATAGTATTTCGTTATAACGTATAACGTTATATTGTACTTCGTTATAACGAACGACGTTATATACTATTACGATATAACGTATAACGTTATATACTATTACGTTATAACGTAGGACGATACATAATATTACTAAATACCGTGTAACATTATATACTATCACTATACAACGTGTAACGTTATATTGCATTACGTCATAACGTATGACGTTATATACTAATACGTTATAACGTATAACGTTATATAGTATTTCGTTATAACGTATAACGTTACATAGTACTACGTTATAACGTATGACGTTACATAATTTTACTATATTCCGTATAACATTGTATAATGCTACTATACAACGTGTAACGTTATATAGCACTACGTTACAACGTATGACGTTATATACTATTACGTTATAACGTATAACGTTATATAGTGTTTCGTTATAACGTATAACGTTATATACTATTACTATTCAACGAGTAACGTTACATAGTATTAAGTTATAACGTACAACATTATATAGTACTACGTTATAACGTATGACGTTACATAATTTTACTATATACCGTATAACGTTATATACTATTACTATACAACGTGTAACGTTATACAGCCCTACGTTATAACGTATAACGCTATATATCATGACGCTATAACGTATAACGTTATATACTATAACTATACAACGTGTAACGTTTTATTGCATTACGCTATAACGTATAACGTTGTATACCATTACGCTATAACGTATAACGTTATATACTATTACTATACAACGTATAATGTTATATAGCACTACGTTATAACGCATAACGTTGTATACCATTACGCTATAACGTATAACGTTATATACTATTACTATACAACGTGTAATGTTATACAGCATTACGTTATAACGTATAACGTTGTATACCATTACGCTATAACGTATAACGTTATATACTATTACTATACAACGTGTAACGTTATATAGCACTACGTTATAACGTATAACGTTATATATCATGACGCTATAACGTATAACGTTATATACTATTACTATACAACGTGTAACGTTTTATTGCATTACGCTATAACGTATAACGTTGTATACCATTACGCTATAACGTATAACGTTATATACTATTACTATACAACGTGTAATGTTATATAGCACTACGTTATAACGCATAACGTTGTATACCATTACGCCATAACGTATAACGTTATATACTATTACTATACAACGTGTAACGTTTTATTGCATTACGCTATAACGTATAACGTTGTATACCACTACGCTATAACGTATAACGTTATATACTATTACTATACAACGTGTAATGTTATATAGCACTACGTTATAACGCATAACGTTGTATACCATTACGCTATAACGTATAACGTTATATACTATTACTATACAACGTGTAACGTTATATAGCACTACGTTATAACGTATAACGTTATATATCCTGACGCTATAACGTATAACGTTATATACTATTACCATACAACGGGTAACGTTATATAGTATTTCGTTATAACGTATAACGTTATATAGTACTTCTTTATAATGGATGACGTTATATAGTACTACGTTATAACGTATGACGTTACATAATATTACTATATACCGTATTACATTGTATACTATTACTATACAACGTGTAACGTTATATAGCACTACGTTATAACGTATAACGTTATATATCATGACGCTATAACGTATAACGTTATATACTATTACTATACAACGTGTAACGTTATATAGCACTACGTTATAACGTATAACGTTATATATCATGACGCTATAACGTATAACGTTATATACTATTACCATACAACGGGTAACGTTATATAGTATTTCGTTATAACGTATAACGTTATATAGTACTTCTTTATAATGGATGACGTTATATAGTACTACGTTATAACGTATGACGTTACATAATATTACTATATACCGTATTACATTGTATACTATTACTATACAACGTGTAACGTTATATAGCACTACGTTATAACGTATAACGTTATATATCATGACGCTATAACGTATAACGTTATATACTATTACCATACAACGTGTAACGTTATATAGCACTACGTTAGAACGTATAACGCTATATACCTTTATGCTATAACGTATAACGTTATATACTATTACTATACAACGTGTAACATCTTATTGCTTTACGTTATAACGTATGACGTTACATAATATTGCTATATACCGTATAACATTATATACCATCACTATACAGCGTGTAACGGTATATTGCATTACGTTATAACGTATGACATTATATACTATTACGTTATAACGTATAACGTTATACGGTGTTTTGTTATAACGTATAACGTTATATAGTACTTCGTTATAACGAATGACGTTATATACTATTACGATATAACGTATAACGTTATATACTATTACGTTATAACGTAGGACGATACATAATATTACTAAATACCGTGTAACATTATATACTATCACTATACAACGTCTAACGTTATATTGCATTACGTCATAACGTATGACGTTATATGCTAATACGTTATAACGTATAACGTTATATAGTATTTCGTTATAACGTATAACGTTACATAGTACTACGTTATAACGTATGACGTTACATAATTTTACTATATTCCGTATAACATTGAATAATACTACTATACAACTTGTAACGTTATATAGCACTACGTTACAACATATGACGTTATATACTATTACGTTATAACGTATTACGTTATATAGTGTTTCGTTATAACGTATAACGTTATATACTATTACTATTCAACGAGTAATGTTACATAGTATTACGTTATAACGTACAACGTTATATAGTACTACGTTATAACGTATGACGTTACATAATTTTACTATATACCGTATAACGTTATATACTATTACTATACAACGTGTAACGTTATATAGCCCTACGTTATAACGTATAACGCTATATATCATGACGCTATAACGTATAACGTTATATACTATTACTATACAACGTGTAACGTTTTATTGCATTACGCTATAACGTATAACGTTATATACTATTACTATACAACGTGTAATGTTATATAGCACTACGTTATAACGCATAACGTTGTATACCATTACGCTATAACGTATAACGTTATATACTATTACTATAGAACGTGTAACGTTATATAGCACTACGTTATAACGCATAACGTTGTATACCATTACGCTATAACGTATAACGTTATATACTATTACTATGCAACGGGTAACGTTATATAGCATTACGTTATAACGTACAACGTTATATAGTACTACGTTATAACGTATGACGTTACATGATTTTACTATATACCGTATAACATTGTATAATACTACTATACAACGTGTAACGTTATATTGCATTACCTTATAACGTATGACGTTATATACTATTACGTTATAACGTATAACGTTATATACTATTACTATACAACGGGTAACGTTATATAGTATTTCGCTATAACGTATAACGTTATATAGTACTTCGTTACAACGAATGACGTTATATAGTACTACGTTATAACGTATGACGTTATATACTATTACGTTATAACGTATAACGTTATATACTATTACTATACAACGGGTAACGTTATATAGTATTTCGTTATAACGTACAACGTTATATAGTACTTCTTTATAATGGATGACGTTATATAGTACTACGTTATAACGTATGACGTTACATAATATTACTATATACCGTATAACATTGTATACTATTACTATACAACGTGTAACGTTATATAGCACTACGTTAGAACGTATAACGCTATATACCATTACGCTATAACGTATAACGTTATATACTATTATTATACAACGGGTAACGTTATATAGTATTTCGTTATAACGTATAACGTTATATAGTACTTCTTTATAATGGATGACGTTATATAGTACTACGTTATAACGTATGACGTTACATAATATTACTATATACCGTATAACATTGTATACTATTACTATACAACGTGTAACGTTATATAGCAATACGTTAGAACGTCTAACGCTATATACCATTACGCTATAACGTATAACGTTATATACTATTACTATACAACGGGTAACGTTATATAGTATTTCGTTATAACGTACAACGTTATATAGTACTTCTTTATAATGGATGACGTTATATAGTACTACGTTATAACGTATGACGTTACATAATATTACTATATACCGTATAACATTGTATACTATTACTATACAACGTGTAACGTTATATAGCCCTACGTTATAACACATAACGTTGTATACCATTACGCTATAACGTATAACGTTATATACTATTACTATACAACGGGTAACGGTATATAGCATTACGTTATAGCGTACAACGTTATATAGTACTACGTTATAACGTATGACGTTATATAATTTTACTATATACCGTATAACATTGTATAATAAAACTATACAACGTATAACGTTATATAGTACTTCGTTATAACGAATGACGTTATATACTATTACGATATAACGTATAACGTTATATACTATTACGTTATAACGTAGGACGATACATAATATTACTAAATACCGTGTAACATTATATACTATCACTATACAACGTGTAACGTTATATTGCATTACGTCATAACGTATGACGTTATATACTAATACGTTATAACGTATAACGTTATATAGTATTTCGTTATAACGTATAACGTTACATAGTACTACGTTATAACGTATGACGTTAAAAAATTTTACTATATTCCGTATAACATTGTATAATGCTACTATACAACGTGTAACGTTATATAGCACTACGTTACAACGTATGACGTTATATACTATTACTATTCAACGAGTAACGTTACATAGTATTACGATATAACGTACAACATTATATAGTACTACGTTATAACGTATGACGTTACATAATTTTACTATATACCGTATAACGTTATATACTATTACTATACAACGTGTAACGTTATATAGCCCTACGTTATAACGTATAACGCTATATATCATGACGCTATAACGTATAACGTTATATACTATTACTATACAACGTGTAACGTTTTATTGCATTACGCTATAACGTATAACGTTGTATACCATTACGCTATAACGTATAACGTTATATACTATTACTATACAACGTGTAATGTTATATAGCACTACGTTATAACGCATAACGTTGTATACCATTACGCTATAACGTATAACGTTATATACTATTACTATACAACGTGTAACGTTTTATTGCATTACGCTATAACGTATAACGTTGTATACCATTACGCTATAACGTATAAAGTTATATACTATTACTATACAACGTGTAATGTTATATAGCACTACGTTATAACGCATAACGTTGTATACCATTACGCCATAACGTATAACGTTATATACTATTACTATACAACGTGTAACGTTTTATTGCATTACGCTATAACGTATAACGTTGTATACCATTACGCTATAACGTATAACGTTATATACTATTACTATACAACGTGTAATGTTATATAGCACTACGTTATAACGTATAACGTTATATATCATGACGCTATAACGTATAACGTTATATACTATTACTATACAACGTGTAACGTTTTATTGCATTACGCTATAACGTATAACGTTGTATACCATTACGCTATAACGTATAAAGTTATATACTATTACTATACAGCGTGTAATGTTATATAGCACTACGTTATAACGCATAACGTTGTATACCATTACGCCATAACGTATAACGTTATATACTATTACTATACAACGTGTAACGTTTTATTGCATTACGCTATAACGTATAACGTTGTATACCATTACGCTATAACGTATAACGTTATATACTATTACTATACAACGTGTAATGTTATATAGCACTACGTTATAACGCATAACGTTGTATACCATTACGCTATAACGTATAACGTTATATACTATTACTATACAACGTGTAACGTTATGTAGCACTACGTTATAACGTATAACGTTATATATCATGACGCTATAACGTATAACGTTATATACTATTACCATACAACGGGTAACGTTATATAGTATTTCGTTATAACGTATAACGATATATAGTACTTCTTTATAATGGATGACGTTATATAGTACTACGTTATAACGTATGACGTTACATAATATTGCTATATACCGTATTACATTGTATACTATTACTATACAACGTGTAACGTTATATAGCACTACGTTATAACGTATAACGTTATATATCATGACGCTATAACGTATAACGTTATATACTATCACCATACAACGTGTAACGTTATATAGCACTACGTTAGAACGTATAACGCTATATACCATTATGCTATAACGTATAACGTTATATACTATTACTATACAACGTGTAACGTCTTATTGCTTTACGTTATAACGTATGACGTTACATAATATTGCTATATACCGTATAACATTATATACCATCACTATACAGCGTGTAACGGTATATTGCATTACGTTATAACGTATGACATTATATACTATTACGTTATAACGTATAACGTTATACGGTGTTTTGTTATAACGTATAACGTTATATAGTACTTCGTTATAACGAATGACGTTATATACTATTACGATATAACGTATAACGTTATATACTATTACGTTATAACGTAGGACGATACATAATATTACTAAATACCGTGTAACATTATATACTATCACTATACAACGTCTAACGTTATATTGCATTACGTCATAACGTATGACGTTATATGCTAATACGTTATAACGTATAACGTTATATAGTATATCGTTATAACGTATAACGTTACATAGTACTACGTTATAACGTATGACGTTACATAATTTTACTATATTCCGTATAACATTGAATAATACTACTATACAACGTGTAACGTTATATAGCACTACGTTACAACATATGACGTTATATACTATTACGTTATAACGTATTACGTTATATAGTGTTTCGTTATAACGTATAACGTTATATACTATTACTATTCAACGAGTAACGTTACATAGTATTACGTTATAACGTACAACGTTATATAGTACTACGTTATAACGTATGACGCTACATAATTTTACTATATACCGTATAACGTTATATACTATTACTATACAACGTGTAACGTTTTATTGCATTACGCTATAACGTATAACGTTGTATACCATTACGCTATAACGTATAACGTTATATACTATTACTATACAACGTGTAATGTTATATAGCACTACGTTATAACGCATAACGTTGTATACCATTACGCTATAACGTATAACGTTATATACTATTACTATACAACGTGTAACGTTATGTAGCACTACGTTATAACGTATAACGTTATATATCATGACGCTATAACGTATAACGTTATATACTATTACCATACAACGGGTAACGTTATATAGTATTTCGTTATAACGTATAACGTTATATAGTACTTCTTTATAATGGATGACGTTATATAGTACTACGTTATAACGTATGACGTTACATAATATTACTATATACCGTATTACATTGTATACTATTACTATACAACGTGTAACGTTATATAGCACTACGTTATAACGTATAACGTTATATATCATGACGCTATAACGTATAACGTTATATACTATTACCATACAACGTGTAACGTTATATAGCACTACGTTAGAACGTATAACGCTATATACCATTATGCTATAACGTATAACGTTATATACTATTACTATACAACGTGTAACGTCTTATTGCTTTACGTTATAACGTATGACGTTACATAATATTGCTATATACCGTATAACATTATATACCATCACTATACAGCGTGTAACGGTATATTGCATTACGTTATAACGTATGACATTATATACTATTACGTTATAACGTATAACGTTATACGGTGTTTTGTTATAACGTATAACGTTATATAGTACTTCGTTATAACGAATGACGTTATATACTATTACGATATAACGTATAACGTTATATACTATTACGTTATAACGTAGGACGATACATAATATTACTAAATACCGTGTAACATTATATACTATCACTATACAACGTCTAACGTTATATTGCATTACGTCATAACGTATGACGTTATATGCTAATACGTTATAACGTATAACGTTATATAGTATATCGTTATAACGTATAACGTTACATAGTACTACGTTATAACGTATGACGTTACATAATTTTACTATATTCCGTATAACATTGAATAATACTACTATACAACGTGTAACGTTATATAGCACTACGTTACAACATATGACGTTATATACTATTACGTTATAACGTATTACGTTATATAGTGTTTCGTTATAACGTATAACGTTATATACTATTACTATTCAACGAGTAACGTTACATAGTATTACGTTATAACGTACAACGTTATATAGTACTACGTTATAACGTATGACGCTACATAATTTTACTATATACCGTATAACGTTATATACTATTACTATACAACGTGTAACGTTATATAGCCCTACGTTATAACGTATAACGCTATATATCATGACGCTATAACGTATAACGTTATATACTATTACTATACAACGTGTAACGTTTTATTGCATTACGCTATAACGTATAACGTTATATACTATTACTATACAACGTGTAATGTTATATAGCACTACGTTATAACGCATAACGTTGTATACCATTACGCTATAACGTATAACGTTATATACTATTACTATACAACGTGTAACGTTATATAGCACTACGTTATAACGTATAACGTTATATATCATGACGCTATAACGTATAACGTTATATACTATTACTACACAACGTGTAACGTTTTATTGCATTACGCTATAACGTACATCGTTATATAGTACTACGTTATAACGTATGACGTTATATACTATTACGTTATAACGTATAACGTTATATACTATTACTATACAACGGGTAACGTTATATAGTATTTCGTTATAACGTACAACGTTATATAGTACTTCTTTATAATGGATGACGTTATATAGTACTACGTTATAACGTATGACGTTACATAATATTACTATATACCGTATAACATTGTATACTATTACTATACAACGTGTAACGTTATATAGCACTACGTTAGAACGTATAACGCTATATACCATTACGCTATAACGTATAACGTTATATACTATTATTATACAACGGGTAACGTTATATAGTATTTCGTTATAACGTATAACGTTATATAGTACTTCTTTATAATGGATGACGTTATATAGTACTACGTTATAACGTATGACGTTACATAATGTTACTATATACCGTATAACATTGTATACTATTACTATACAACGTGTAACGTTATATAGCAATACGTTAGAACGTCTAACGCTATATACCATTACGCTATAACGTATAACGTTATATACTATTACTATACAACGGGTAACGTTATATAGTATTTCGTTATAACGTACAACGTTATATAGTACTTCTTTATAATGGATGACGTTATATAGTACTACGTTATAACGTATGACGTTACATAATATTACTATATACCGTATAACATTGTATACTATTACTATACAACGTGTAACGTTATATAGCCCTACGTTATAACACATAACGTTGTATACCATTACGCTATAACGTATAACGTTATATACTATTACTATACAACGGGTAACGGTATATAGCATTACGTTATAGCGTACAACGTTATATAGTACTACGTTATAACGTATGACGTTATATAATTTTACTATATACCGTATAACATTGTATAATAAAACTATACAACGTATAACGTTATATAGTACTTCGTTATAACGAATGACGTTATATACTATTACGATATAACGTATAACGTTATATACTATTACGTTATAACGTAGGACGATACATAATATTACTAAATACCGTGTAACATTATATACTATCACTATACAACGTGTAACGTTATATTGCATTACGTCATAACGTATGACGTTATATACTAATACGTTATAACGTATAACGTTATATAGTATTTCGTTATAACGTATAACGTTACATAGTACTACGTTATAACGTATGACGTTACATAATTTTACTATATTCCGTATAACATTGTATAATGCTACTATACAACGTGTAACGTTATATAGCACTACGTTACAACGTATGACGTTATATACTATTACTATTCAACGAGTAACGTTACATAGTATTACGATATAACGTACAACATTATATAGTACTACGTTATAACGTATGACGTTACATAATTTTACTATATACCGTATAACGTTATATACTATTACTATACAACGTGTAACGTTATATAGCCCTACGTTATAACGTATAACGCTATATATCATGACGCTATAACGTATAACGTTATATACTATTACTATACAACGTGTAACGTTTTATTGCATTACGCTATAACGTATAACGTTGTATACCATTACGCTATAACGTATAACGTTATATACTATTACTATACAACGTGTAATGTTATATAGCACTACGTTATAACGCATAACGTTGTATACCATTACGCTATAACGTATAACGTTATATACTATTACTATACAACGTGTAACGTTTTATTGCATTACGCTATAACGTATAACGTTGTATACCATTACGCTATAACGTATAAAGTTATATACTATTACTATACAACGTGTAACGTTTTATTGCATTACGCTATAACGTATAACGTTGTATACCATTACGCTATAACGTATAACGTTATATACTATTACTATACAACGTGTAATGTTATATAGCACTACGTTATAACGTATAACGTTATATATCATGACGCTATAACGTATAACGTTATATACTATTACTATACATCGTGTAACGTTTTATTGCATTACGCTATAACGTATAACGTTGTATACCATTACGCTATAACGTATAAAGTTATATACTATTACTATACAACGTGTAATGTTATATAGCACTACGTTATAACGCATAACGTTGTATACCATTACGCCATAACGTATAACGTTATATACTATTACTATACAACGTGTAACGTTTTATTGCATTACGCTATAACGTATAACGTTGTATACCATTACGCTATAACGTATAACGTTATATACTATTACTATACAACGTGTAATGTTATATAGCACTACGTTATAACGCATAACGTTGTATACCATTACGCCATAACGTATAACGTTATATACTATTACTATACAACGTGTAACGTTTTATTGCATTACGCTATAACGTATAACGTTATATATCATGACGCTATAACGTATAACGTTATATACTATTACCATACAACGTGTAACGTTATATAGCACTACGTTATAACGCATAACGTTGTATACCATTACGCTATAACGTATAACGTTATATACTATTACTATACAACGTGTAATGTTATATAGCACTACGTTATAACGTATAACGCTATATACCATTATGCTATAACGTATAACGTTATATACTATTACTATACAACGTGTAACGTCTTATTGCTTTACGTTATAACGTATGACGTTACATAATATTGCTATATACCGTATAACATTATATACCATCACTATACAGCGTGTAACGGTATATTGCATTACGTTATAACGTATGACATTATATACTATTACGTTATAACGTATAACGTTATACGGTGTTTTGTTATAACGTATAACGTTATATAGTACTTCGTTATAACGAATGACGTTATATACTATTACGATATAACGTATAACGTTATATACTATTACGTTATAACGTAGGACGATACATAATATTACTAAATACCGTGTAACATTATATACTATCACTATACAACGTCTAACGTTATATTGCATTACGTCATAACGTATGACGTTATATGCTAATACGTTATAACGTATAACGTTATATAGTATTTCGTTATAACGTATAACGTTACATAGTACTACGTTATAACGTATGACGTTACATAATTTTACTATATTCCGTATAACATTGAATAATACTACTATACAACGTGTAACGTTATATAGCACTACGTTACAACATATGACGTTATATACTATTACGTTATAACGTATTACGTTATATAGTGTTTCGTTATAACGTATAACGTTATATACTATTACTATTCAACGAGTAACGTTACATAGTATTACGTTATAACGTACAACGTTATATAGTACTACGTTATAACGTATGACGTTACATAATTTTACTATATACCGTATAACGTTATATACTATTACTATACAACGTGTAACGTTATATAGCCCTACGTTATAACGTATACGGCTATATATCATGACGCTATAACGTATAACGTTATATACTATTACTATACAACGTGTAACGTTTTATTGCATTACGCTATAACGTATAACGTTATATACTATTACTATACAACGTGTAATGTTATATAGCACTACGTTATAACGCATAACGTTGTATACCATTACGCTATAACGTATAACGTTATATACTATTACTATACAACATGTAACGTTATATAGCACTACGTTATAACGTATAACGTTATATATCATGACGCTATAACGTATAACGTTATATACTATTACTATACAACGTGTAACGTTTTATTGCATTACGCTATAACGTATAACATTGTATACCATTACGCTATAACGTATAACGTTATATACTATTACTATACAACGTGCAACGTTATATTGCATTACGTTATAACGTATGACGTTATATACTATTACGTTATAACGTATAACGTTATATACTATTACTATACAACGGGTAACGTTATATAGCATTACGTTATAACGTACATCGTTATATAGTACTACGTTATAACGTATGACGTTACATAATTTTACTATATACCTTATAACATTGTATAATACTACTATACAACGTGTAACGTTATATAGCACTACGTTATAACGTATGACGTTATATACTATTACTATACAACGTGTAACGTTATATTGCATTACCTTATAACGTATGACGTTATATACTATTACGTTATAACGTATAACGTTATATACTATTACTATACAACGGGTAACGTTATATAGTATTTCGTTATAACGTATAACGTTATATAGTACTCCGTTACAACGAATGACGTTACATAGTACTACGTTATAACGTATGACGTTATATACTATTACGTTATAACGTATAACGTTATATACTATTACTATACAACGGGTAACGTTATATAGTATTTCGTTATAACGTACAACGTTATATAGTACTTCTTTATAATGGATGACGTTATATAGTACTACGTTATATCGTATGACGTTACATAATATTACTATATACCGTATAACATTGTATACTATTACTATACAACGTGTAACGTTATATAGCACTACGTTAGAACGTATAACGCTATATACCATTACGCTATAACGTATAACGTTATATACTATTACTATACAACGGGTAACGTTATATAGTATTTCGTTATAACGTATAACGTTATATAGTACTTCTTTATAATGGATGACGTTATATAGTACTACGTTATAACGTATGACGTTACATAATATTACTATATACCGTATAACATTGTATACTATTACTATACAACGTGTAACGTTATATAGCAATACGTTAGAACGTCTAACGCTATATACCATTACGCTATAACGTATAACGTTATATACTATTACTATACAACGGGTAACGTTATATAGTATTTCGTTATAACGTACAACGTTATATAGTACTTCTTTATAATGGATGACGTTATATAGTACTACGTTATAACGTATGACGTTACATAATATTACTATATACCGTATAACATTGTATACTATTACTATACAACGTGTAACGTTATATAGCACTACGTTAGAACGTCTAACGCTATATACCATTACGCTATAACGTATAACGTTATATACTATTACTATACAACGTGTAACGTTATATAGCACTACGTTATAACGTATAACGTTATATATCATGACGCTATAACGTATAACGTTATATACTATTACTATACAACGTGTAACGTTTTATTGCATTACGCTATAACGCATAACGTTGTATACCATTACGCTATAACGTATAACGTTATACACTATTACTATACAACGTGTAACGTTATATAGCACTACGTTATAACGTATAACGTTATATATCATGACGCTATAACGTATAACGTTATATACTATTACTATACAACGTGTAACGTTTTATTGCATTACGCTATAACGTATAACGTTGTATACCATTACGCTATAACGTATAACGTTATATACTATTACTATACAACGTGTAACGTTATATTGCATTACGTTATAACGTATGACGTTATATACTATTACGTTATAACGTATAACGTTATATACTATTACTATACAACGGGTAACGTTATATAGTATTTCGTTATAACGTATAACGTTATATTGTACTTCGTTATAACGAACGACGTTATATAGTACTACGTTATAACGTATGACGTTATATACTATTACGTTATAACGAATAACGTTATATACTATTACTATACAACGGGTAACGGTATATTGCATTACGTTATAACGTATGACGTTATATACTATTACGTTATAACGTATAACGTTATACGGTATTTTGTTATAACGTATAACGTTATATAGTACTTTGTTATAACGAATGACGTTATATACTATTACGATATAACGTATAACGTTATATACTATTACGTTATAACGTAGGACGATACATAATATTACTAAATACCGTGTAACATTATATACTATCACTATACAACGTGTAACGTTATATTGCATTACGTCATAACGTATGACGTTATATACTAATACGTTATAACGTATAACGTTATATACTATTACTATACAACGGGTAACGTTATATAGCATTACGTTATAACGTACATCGTTATATAGTACTACGTTATAACGTATGACGTTACATAATTTTACTATATACCTTATAACATTGTATAATACTACTATACAACGTGTAACGTTATATAGCACTACGTTATAACGTATGACGTTATATACTATTACTATACAACGTGTAACGTTATATTGCATTACCTTATAACGTATGACGTTATATACTATTACGTTATAACGTATAACGTTATATACTATTACTATACAACGGGTAACGTTATATAGTATTTCGTTATAACGTACAACGTTATATAGTACTTCTTTATAATGGATGACGTTATATAGTACTACGTTATAACGTATGACGTTACATAATATTACTATATACCGTATAACATTGTATACTATTACTATACAACGTGTAACGTTATATAGCACTACGTTAGAACGTATAACGCTATATACCATTACGCTATAACGTATAACGTTATATACTATTACTATACAACGGGTAACGTTATATAGTATTTCGTTATAACGTATAACGTTATATAGTACTTCTTTATAATGGATGACGTTATATAGTACTACGTTATAACGTATGACGTTACATAATATTACTATATACCGTATAACATTGTATACTATTACTATACAACGTGTAACGTTATATAGCAATACGTTAGAACGTCTAACGCTATATACCATTACGCTATAACGTATAACGTTATATACTATTACTATACAACGGGTAACGTTATATAGTATTTCGTTATAACGTACAACGTTATATAGTACTTCTTTATAATGGATGACGTTATATAGTACTACGTTATAACGTATGACGTTACATAATATTACTATATACCGTATAACATTGTATACTATTACTATACAACGTGTAACGTTATATAGCCCTACGTTATAACACATAACGTTGTATACCATTACGCTATAACGTATAACGTTATATACTATTACTATACAACGGGTAACGGTATATAGCATTACGTTATAGCGTACAACGTTATATAGTACTACGTTATAACGTATGACGTTATATAATTTTACTATATACCGTATAACATTGTATAATAAAACTATACAACGTGTAACGTTATATAGCAATACGTTATAACGTATAACGTTATATATCATGACGCTATAACGTATAACGTTATATACTATTACTATTCAACAAGTAACGTTACATAGTATTACGTTATAACGTACAACGTTATATAGTACTACGTTATAACGTATGACGTTACATAATTTTACTATATACCGTATAACGTTATATACTATTACTATACAACGTGTAACGTTATATAGCACTACGTTACAACGCATAACGTTGTATACCATTACGCTATAACGTATAACGTTATACACTATTACTATAAAACGTGTAACGTTATATAGCACTACGTTATAACGTATAACGTTATATATCATGACGCTATAACGTATAACGTTATATACTATTACTATACAACGTGTAACGTTTTATTGCATTACGCTATAACGTATAACGTTGTATACCATTACGCTATAACGTATAACGTTATATACTATTACTATACAACGTGTAACGTTATATTGCATTACGTTATAACGTATGACGTTATATACTATTACGTTATAACGTATAACGTTATATACTATTACTATACAACGGGTAACGTTATATAGTATTTCGTTATAACGTATAACGTTATATTGTACTTCGTTATAACGAACGACGTTATATAGTACTACGTTATAACGTATGACGTTATATACTATTACGTTATAACGTATAACGTTATATACTATTACTATACAACGGGTAACGGTATATTGCATTACGTTATAACGTATGACGTTATATACTATTACGTTATAACGTATAACGTTATACGGTATTTTGTTATAACGTATAACGTTATATAGTACTTCGTTATAACGAATGACGTTATATACTATTACGATATAACGTATAACGTTATATACTATTACGTTATAACGTAGGACGATACATAATATTACTAAATACCGTGTAACATTATATACTATCACTATACAACGTGTAACGTTATATTGCATTACGTCATAACGTATGACGTTATATACTAATACGTTATAACGTATAACGTTATATAGTATTTCGTTATAACGTATAACGTTACATAGTACTACGTTATAACGTATGACGTTATATACTATTACTATTCAACGAGTAACGTTACATAGTATTACGTTATAACGTACAACATTATATAGTACTACGTTATAACGTATGACGTTACATAATTTTACTATATACCGTATAACGTTATATACTATTACTATACAACGTGTAACGTTATATAGCCCTACGTTATAACGTATAACGCTATATATCATGACGCTATAACGTATAACGTTATATACTATTACTATACAACGTGTAACGTTTTATTGCATTACGCTATAACGTATAACGTTGTATACCATTACGCTATAACGTATAACGTTATATACTATTACTATACAACGTGTAATGTTATATAGCACTACGTTATAACGCATAACGTTGTATACCATTACGCTATAACGTATAACGTTATATACTATTACTATACAACGTGTAATGTTATATAGCACTACGTTATAACGTATAACGTTGTATACCATTACGCTATAACGTATAACGTTATATACTATTACTATACAACGTGTAACGTTATATAGCACTACGTTATAACGTATAACGTTATATATCATGACGCTATAACGTATAACGTTATATACTATTACTATACAACGTGTAACGTTTTATTGCATTACGCTATAACGTATAACGTTGTATACCATTACGCTATAACGTATAACGTTATATACTATTACTATACAACGTGTAATGTTATATAGCACTACGTTATAACGCATAACGTTGTATACCATTACGCTATAACGTATAACGTTATATACTATTACTATACAACGTGTAACGTTTTATTGCATTACGCTATAACGTATAACGTTGTATACCATTACGCTATAACGTATAACGTTATATACTATTACTATACAACGTGTAATGTTATATAGCACTACGTTATAACGCATAACGTTGTATACCATTACGCTATAACGTATAACGTTATATACTACTACTATACAACGTGTAACGTTATATAGCACTACGTTATAACGTATAACGTTATATATCATGACGCTATAACGTATAACGTTATATACTATTACCATACAACGGGTAACGTTATATAGTATGTCGTTATAACGTATAACGTTATATAGTACTTCTTTATAATGGATGACGTTATATAGTACTACGTTATAACGTATGACGTTACATAATATTACTATATACCGTATTACATTGTATACTATTACTATGCAACGTGTAACGTTATATAGCACTACGTTATAACGTATAACGTTATATATCATGACGCTATAACGTATAACGTTATATACTATTACCATACAACGTGTAACGTTATATAGCACTACGTTAGAACGTATAACGCTATATACCATTATGCTATAACGTATAACGTTATATACTATTACTATACAACGTGTAACGTCTTATTGCTTTACGTTATAACGTATGACGTTACATAATATTGCTATATACCGTATAACATTATATACCATCACTATACAGCGTGTAACGGTATATTGCATTACGTTATAACGTATGACATTATATACTATTACGTTATAACGTATAACGTTATACGGTGTTTTGTTATAACGTATAACGTTATATAGTACTTCGTTATAACGAATGACGTTATATACTATTACGATATAACGTATAACGTTATATACTATTACGTTATAACGTAGGACGATACATAATATTACTAAATACCGTGTAACATTATATACTATCACTATACAACGTCTAACGTTATATTGCATTACGTCATAGCGTATGACGTTATATGCTAATACGTTATAACGTATAACGTTATATAGTATTTCGTTATAACGTATAACGTTACATAGTACTACGTTATAACGTATGACGTTACATAGTTTTACTATATTCCGTATAACATTGTATAATACTACTATACAACGTGTAACGTTATATAGCACTACGTTACAACGTATGACGTTATATACTATTACGTTATAACGTATTACGTTATATAGTGTTTCGTTATAACGTATAACGTTATATACTATTACTATTCAACGAGTAACGTTACATAGTATTACGTTATAACGTACAACGTTATATAGTACTACGTTATAACGTATGACGTTACATAATTTTACTATATACCGTATAACGTTATATACTATTACTATACAACGTGTAACGTTATATAGCCCTACGTTATAACGTATAACGCTATATATCATGACGCTATAACGTATAACGTTATATACTATTACTATACAACGTGTAACGTTTTATTGCATTACGCTATAACGTATAACGTTATATACTATTACTATACAACGTGTAATGTTATATAGCACTACGTTATAACGCATAACGTTGTATACCATTACGCTATAACGTATAACGTTATATACTATTACTATACAACGTGTAACGTTAAATAGCACTACGTTATAACGTATAACGTTATATATCATGACGCAATAACGTATAACGTTATATACTATTACTATACAACGTGTAACGTTTTATTGCATTACGCTATAACGTATAACATTGTATACCATTACGCTATAACGTATAACGTTATATACTATTACTATACAACGTGTAACGTTATATTGCATTACGTTATAACGTATGACGTTATATACTATTACGTTATAACGTATAACGTTATATACTATTACTATACAACGGGTAACGTTATATAGCATTACGTTATAACGTACATCGTTATATAGTACTACGTTATAACGTATGACGTTACATAATTTTACTATATACCTTATAACATTGTATAATACTACTATACAACGTGTAACGTTATATAGCACTACGTTATAACGTATGACGTTATATACTATTACTATACAACGTGTAACGTTATATTGCATTACCTTATAACGTATGACGTTATATACTATTACGTTATAACGTATAACGTTATATACTATTACTATACAACGGGTAACGTTATATAGTATTTCGTTATAACGTATAACGTTATATAGTACTTCGTTACAACGAATGACGTTATATAGTACTACGTTATAACGTATGACGTTATATACTATTACGTTATAACGTATAACGTTATATACTATTACTATACAACGGGTAACGTTATATAGTATTTCGTTATAATGTGCAACGTTATATAGTACTTCTTTATAATGGATGACGTTATATAGTACTACGTTATAACGTATGACGTTACATAATATTACTATATACCGTATAACATTGTATACTATTACTATACAACGTGTAACGTTATATAGCACTACGTTAGAACGTATAACGCTATATACCATTACGCTATAACGTATAACGTTATATACTATTACTATACAACGGGTAACGTTATATAGCATTACGTTATAACGTACATCGTTATATAGTACTACGTTATAACGTATGACGTTACATAATTTTACTATATACCTTATAACATTGTATAATACTACTATACAACGTGTAACGTTATATAGCACTACGTTATAACGTATGACGTTATATACTATTACTATACAACGTGTAACGTTATATTGCATTACCTTATAACGTATGACGTTATATACTATTACGTTATAACGTATAACGTTATATACTATTACTATACAACGGGTAACGTTATATAGTATTTCGTTATAACGTATAACGTTATATAGTACTTCGTTACAACGAATGACGTTATATAGTACTACGTTATAACGTATGACGTTATATACTATTACGTTATAACGTATAACGTTATATACTATTACTATACAACGGGTAACGTTATATAGTATTTCGTTATAATGTACAACGTTATATAGTACTTCTTTATAATGGATGACGTTATATAGTACTACGTTATAACGTATGACGTTACATAATATTACTATATACCGTATAACATTGTATACTATTACTATACAACGTGTAACGTTATATAGCACTACGTTAGAACGTATAACGCTATATACCATTACGCTATAACGTATAACGTTATATACTATTACTATACAACGGGTAACGTTATATAGTATTTCGTTATAACGTATAACGTTATATAGTACTTCTTTATAATGGATGACGTTATATAGTACTACGTTATAACGTATGACGTTACATAATATTACTATATACCGTATAACATTGTATACTATTACTATACAACGTGTAACGTTATATAGCAATACGTTAGAACGTATAACGCTATATACCATTACGCTATAACGTATAACGTTATATACTATTACTATACAACGTGTAACGTCTTATTGCTTTACGTTATAACGTATGACGTTACATAATATTACTATATACCGTATAACATTATATACCATCACTATACAGCGTGTAACGGTATATTGCATTACGTTATAACGTATGACGTTATATACTATTACGTTATAACGTATAACGTTATACGGTATTTTGTTATAACGTATAACGTTATATAGTACTTCGTTATAACGAATGACGTTATATACTATTACGATATAACGTATAACGTTATATACTATTACGTTATAACGTAGGACGATACATAATATTACTAAATACCGTGTAACATTATATACTATCACTATACAACGTCTAAGGTTATATTGCATTACGTCATAACGTATGACGTTATATACTAATACGTTATAACGTATAACGTTATATAGTATTTCGTTATAACGTATAACGTTACATAGTACTACGTTATAACGTATGACGTTACATAATTTTACTATATTCCGTATAACATTGTATAATACTACTATACAACGTGTAACGTTATATAGCACTGCGTTACAACGTATGACGTTATATACTATTACGTTATAACGTATAACGTTATATAGTGTTTCGCTATAACGTATAACGTTATATACTATTACTATACAACGTGTAACGATTTATTGCATTACGCTATAACGTATAACGTTGTATACCATTACGCTATAACGTATAACGTTATATACTATTACTATACAACGTGTAACGTTATATAGCACTACGTTATAACGTATGACGTTATATACTATTACGTTATAACGTATTACGTTATATAGTGTTTCGTTATAACGTATAACGTTATATACTATTACTATTCAACGAGTAACGTTACATAGTATTACGTTATAACGTACAACGTTATATAGTACTACGTTATAACGTATGACGTTACATAATTTTACTATATACCGTATAACGTTATATACTATTACTATACAACGTGTAACGTTATATAGCCCTACGTTATAACGTATAACGTTATATATCATGACGCTATAACGTATAACGTTATATACTATTACTATACAACGTGTAACGTTTTATTGCATTACGCTATAACGTATAACGTTATATACTATTACTATACAACGTGTAATGTTATATAGCAATACGTTATAACGCATAACGTTGTATACCATTACGCTATAACGTATAACGTTATATACTATTACTATACAACGTGGAACGTTATATAGCACTACGTTATAACGTATAACGTTATATATCATGACGCTATAACGTATAACGTTATATACTATTACTATACAACGTGTAACGTTATATTGCATTACGTTATAACGTATGACGTTATATACTATTACGTTATAACGTATAACGTTATATACTATTACGTTATAACGTAGGACGATACATAATATTACTAAATACCGTGTAACATTATATACTATCACTATACAACGTGTAACGTTATATTGCATTACGTCATAACGTATGACGTTATGTACTAATACGTTATAACGTATAACGTTATATAGTATTTCGTTATAACGTATAACGTTATATAGTGTTTCGCTATAACGTATAACGTTATATACTATTACTATACAACGTGTAACGTTATATAGTATTACGTTATAACGTATGACGTTACATAATTTTACTATATACCGTATAACGTTATATACTATTACTATACAACGCGTAACGTTATATAGCCCTACGTTATAACGTATAACGCTATATATCATGACGCTATTATGTATAACGTTATATACTATTACTATACAACGTGTAACGTTTTATTGCATTGCGCTATAACGTATAACGTTGTATACCATTACGCTATAACGTATAACGTTATATACTATTACTATACAACGTGTAACGTTATATTGCATTACGTTATAACGTATGACGTTATATACTATTACGTTATAACGTATAACGTTATATACTATTACTATACAACGGGTAACGTTATATAGCATTACGTTATAGCGTACTACGTTATATAGTACTACGTTATAACGTATGACGTTACATAATTTTACTATACACCTTATAACATTGTATAATACTACTATACAACGTGTACCGTTATATAGCACTACGTTATAACGTATGACGTTATATACTATTACGTTATAACGTATAACGTTATATACTATTACTATTCAACGAGTAACGTTACATAGTATTACGTTATAACGTACAACGTTATATAGTACTACGTTATAACGTATGACGTTACATAATTTTACTATATACCGTATAACGTTATATACTATTACTATACAACGCGTAACGTTATATAGCCCTACGTTATAACGTATAACGCTATATATCATGACGCTATAACGTATAACGTTATATACTATTACTATACAACGTGTAACGTTTTATTGCATTGCGCTATAACGTATAACGTTGTATACCATTACGCTATAACGTATAACGTTATATACTATTACTATACAACGTGTAACGTTATATTGCATTACGTTATAACGTATGACGTTATATACTATTACGTTATAACGTATAACGTTATATACTATTACTATACAACGGGTAACGTTATATAGCATTACGTTATAACGTACTACGTTATATAGTACTACGTTATAACGTATGACGTTACATAATTTTACTATATACCTTATAACATTGTATAATACTACTATACAACGTGTACCGTTATATAGCACTACGTTATAACGTATGACGTTATATACTATTACGTTATAACGTATAACGTTATATACTATTACTATTCAACGAGTAACGTTACATAGTATTACGTTATAACGTACAACGTTATATAGTACTACGTTATAACGTATGACGTTACCTAATTTTACTATATACCGTATAACGTTATATACTATTACTATACAACGTGTAACGTTATATAGCCCTACGTTATAACGTATAACGTTATATATCATGACGCTATAACGTATAACATTATATACTATTACTATACAACGTGTAACGTTTTATTGCATTACGCTATAACGTATAACGTTGTATACCATTACGCTATAACGTATAACGTTATATACTATTGCTATTCAACGTGTAACGTTATATTGCATTACCTTATAACGTATGACGTTATATACTATTACGTTATAACGTATAACGTTATATACCATTACTATACAACGGGTAACGTTATATAGTATTTCGTTATAACGTATAACGTTATATAGTACTTCGTTACAACGAATGACGTTATATAGTACTACATTATAACGTATGACGTTATATACTATTACGTTATAACGTATAACGTTATATACTATTACTATACAACGGGTAACGTTATATAGTATTTCGTTATAACGTACAACGTTATATAGTACTTCTTTATAATGGATGACGTTATATAGTACTACGTTATAACGTATGACGTTACATAATATTACTATATACCGTATAACATTGTATACTATTACTATACAACGTGTAACGTTATATAGCACTACGTTAGAACGTATAACGCTATATACCATTACGCTATAACGTATAACGTTATATACTATTACTATACAACGGGTAACGTTATATAGTATTTCGTTATAACGTATAACGTTATATAGTACTTCTTTATAATGGATGACGTTATATAGTACTACGTTATAACGTATGACGTTACATAATATTACTATATACCGTATAACATTGTATACTATTACTATACAACGTGTAATGTTATATAGCACTACGTTATAACGCATAACGTTGTATACCATTACGCTATAACGTATAACGTTATATACTACTACTATACAACGTGTAACGTTATATAGCACTACGTTATAACGTATAACGTTATATATCATGACGCTATAACGTATAACGTTATATACTATTACCATACAACGGGTAACGTTATATAGTATTTCGTTATAACGTATAACGTTATATAGTATTTCTTTATAATGGATGACGTTATATAGTACTACGTTATAACGTATGACGTTACATAATATTACTATATACCGTATTACATTGTATACTATTACTATACAACGTGTAACGTTATATAGCACTACGTTATAACGTATAACGTTATATATCATGACGCTATAACGTATAACGTTATATACTATTACCATACAACGTGTAACGTTATATAGCACTACGTTAGAACGTATAACGCTATATACCATTATGCTATAACGTATAACGTTATATACTATTACTATACAACGTGTAACGTCTTATTGCTTTACGTTATAACGTATGACGTTACATAATATTGCTATATACCGTATAACATTATATACCATCACTATACAGCGTGTAACGGTATATTGCATTACGTTATAACGTATGACATTATATACTATTACGTTATAACGTATAACGTTATACGGTATTTTGTTATAACGTATAACGTTATATAGTACTTCGTTATAACGAATGACGTTATATACTATTACGATATAACGTATAACGTTATATACTATTACGTTATAACGTAGGACGGTACATAACATTACTAAATACCGTGTAACATTATATACTATCACTATACAACGTCTAACGTTATATTGCATTACGTCATAACGTATGACGTTATATGCTAATACGTTATAACGTATAACGTTATATAGTATTTCGTTATAACGTATAACGTTACATAGTACTACGTTATAACGTATGACGTTACATAATTTTACTATATTCCGTATAACATTGTATAATACTACTATACAACGTGTAACGTTATATAGCACTACGTTACAACGTATGACGTTATATACTATTACGTTATAACGTATAACGTTATATAGTGTTTCGTTATAACGTATAACGTTATATACTATTACTATTCAACGAGTAACGTTACATAGTATTACGTTATAACGTACAACGTTATATAGTACTACGTTATAACGTATGACGTTACATAATTTTACTATATACCGTATAACGTTATATACTATTACTATACAACGTGTAACGTTATATAGCCCTACGTTATAACGTATAACGCTATATATCATGACGCTATAACGTATAACGTTATATACTATTACTATACAACGTGTAACGTTTTATTGCATTACGCTATAACGTATAACGTTATATACTATTACTATACAACGTGTAATGTTATATAGCACTACGTTATAACGCATAACGTTGTATACCATTACGCTATAACGTATAACGTTATATACTATTACTATACAACGTGTAACGTTATATAGCACTACGTTATAACGTATAACGTTATATATCATGACGCTATAACGTATAACGTTATATACTATTACTATACAACGTGTAACGTTTTATTGCATTACGCTATAACGTATAACATTGTATACCATTACGCTATAACGTATAACGTTATATACTATTACTATACAACGTGTAACGTTATATTGCATTACGTTATAACGTATGACGTTATATACTATTACGTTATAACGTATAACGTTATATAGTACTTCGTTACAACGAATGACGTTATATAGTACTACGTTATAACGTATGACGTTATATACTATTACGTTATAACGTATAACGTTATATACTATTACTATACAACGGGTAACGTTATATAGTATTTCGTTATAATGTACAACGTTATATAGTACTTCTTTATAATGGATGACGTTATATAGTACTACGTTATAACGTATGACGTTACATAATATTACTATATACCGTATAACATTGTATACTATTACTATACAACGTGTAACGTTATATAGCACTACGTTAGAACGTATAACGCTATATACCATTACGCTATAACGTATAACGTTATATACTATTACTATACAACGGGTAACGTTATATAGTATTTCGTTATAACGTATAACGTTATATAGTACTTCTTTATAATGGATGACGTTATATAGTACTACGTTATAACGTATGACGTTACATAATATTACTATATACCGTATAACATTGTATACTATTACTATACAACGTGTAACGTTGTATAGCAATACGTTAGAACGTATAACGCTATATACCATTACGCTATAACGTATAACGTTATATACTATTACTATACAACGTGTAACGTCTTATTGCTTTACGTTATAACGTATGACGTTACATAATATTACTATATGCCGTATAACATTATATACCATCACTATACAGCGTGTAACGGTATATTGCATTACGTTATAACGTATGACATTATATACTATTACGTTATAACGTATAACGTTATACGGTATTTTGTTATAACGTATAACGTTATATAGTACTTCGTTATAACGAATGACGTTATATACTATTACGATATAACGTATAACGTTTTATACTATTACGTTATAACGTAGGACGATACATAATATTACTAAATACCGTGTAACATTATATACTATCACTATACAACGTCTAAGGTTATATTGCATTACGTCATAACGTATGACGTTATATACTAATACGTTATAACGTATAACGTTATATAGTATTTCGTTATAACGTATAACGTTACATAGTACTACGTTATAACGTATGACGTTACATAATTTTACTATATTCCGTATAACATTGTATAATACTACTATACAACGTGTAACGTTATATAGCACTGCGTTACAACGTATGACGTTATATACTATTACGTTATAACGTATAACGTTATATAGTGTTTCGTTATAACGTATAACGTTATATACTATTACTATACAACGTGTAACGATTTATTGCATTACGCTATAACGTATAACGTTGTATACCATTACGCTATAACGTATAACGTTATATACTATTACTATACAACGTGTAACGTTATATAGCACTACGTTATAACGTATGACGTTATATACTATTACGTTATAACGTATTACGTTATATAGTGTTTCGTTATAACGTATAACGTTATATACTATTACTATTCAACGAGTAACGTTACATAGTATTACGTTATAACGTACAACGTTATATAGTACTACGTTATAACGTATGACGTTACATAATTTTACTATATACCGTATAACGTTATATACTATTACTATACAACGTGTAACGTTATATAGCCCTACGTTATAACGTATAACGCTATATATCATGACGCTATAACGTATAACGTTATATACTATTACTATACAACGTGTAACGTTTTATTGCATTACGCTATAACGTATAACGTTATATACTATTACTATACAACGTGTAATGTTATATAGCAATACGTTATAACGCATAACGTTGTATACCATTACGCTATAACGTATAACGTTATATACTATTACTATACAACGTGGAACGTTATATAGCACTACGTTATAACGTATAACGTTATATATCATGACGCTATAACGTATAACGTTATATACTATTACTATACAACGTGTAACGTTATATTGCATTACGTTATAACGTATGACGTTATATACTATTACGTTATAACGTATAACGTTATATACTATTACGTTATAACGTAGGACGATACATAATATTACTAAATACCGTGTAACATTATATACTATCACTATACAACGTGTAACGTTATATTGCATTACGTCATAACGTATGACGTTATATACTAATACGTTATAACGTATAACGTTATATAGTATTTCGTTATAACGTATAACGTTATATAGTGTTTCGCTATAACGTATAACGTTATATACTATTACTATACAACGTGTAACGTTATATAGTATTACGCTATAACGTATGACGTTACATAATTTTACTATATACCGTATAACGTTATATACTATTACTATACAACGCGTAACGTTATATAGCCCTACGTTATAACGTATAACGCTATATATCATGACGCTATTATGTATAACGTTATATACTATTACTATACAACGTGTAACGTTTTATTGCATTGCGCTATAACGTATAACGTTGTATACCATTACGCTATAACGTATAACGTTATATACTATTACTATACAACGTGTAACGTTATATTGCATTACGTTATAACGTATGACGTTATATACTATTACGTTATAACGTATAACGTTATATACTATTACTATACAACGGGTAACGTTATATAGCATTACGTTATAGCGTACTACGTTATATAGTACTACGTTATAACGTATGACGTTACATAATTTTACTATATACCTTATAACATTGTATAATACTACTATACAACGTGTACCGTTATATAGCACTACGTTATAACGTATGACGTTATATACTATTACGTTATAACGTATAACGTTATATACTATTACTATTCAACGAGTAACGTTACACAGTATTACGTTATAACGTACAACGTTATATAGTACTACGTTATAACGTATGACGTTACATAATTTTACTATATACCGTATAACGTTATATACTATTACTATACAACGCGTAACGTTATATAGCCCTACGTTATAACGTATAACGCTATATATCATGACGCTATAACGTATAACGTTATATACTATTACTATACAACGTGTAACGTTTTATTGCATTGCGCTATAACGTATAACGTTGTATACCATTACGCTATAACGTATAACGTTATATACTATTACTATACAACGTGTAACGTTATATTGCATTACGTTATAACGTATGACGTTATATACTATTACGTTATAACGTATAACGTTATATACTATTACTATACAACGGGTAACGTTATATAGCATTACGTTATAACGTACTACGTTATATAGTACTACGTTATAACGTATGACGTTACATAATTTTACTATATACCTTATAACATTGTATAATACTACTATACAACGTGTACCGTTATATAGCACTACGTTATAACGTATGACGTTATATACTATTACGTTATAACGTATAACGTTATATACTATTACTATTCAACGAGTAACGTTACATAGTATTACGTTATAACGTACAACGTTATATAGTACTACGTTATAACGTATGACGTTACCTAATTTTACTATATACCGTATAACGTTATATACTATTACTATACAACGTGTAACGTTATATAGCCCTACGTTATAACGTATAACGTTATATATCATGACGCTATAACGTATAACATTATATACTATTACTATACAACGTGTAACGTTTTATTGCATTACGCTATAACGTATAACGTTGTATACCATTACGCTATAACGTATAACGTTATATACTATTGCTATTCAACGTGTAACGTTATATTGCATTACCTTATAACGTATGACGTTATATACTATTACGTTATAACGTATAACGTTATATACTATTACTATACAACGGGTAACGTTATATAGTATTTCGTTATAACGTATAACGTTATATAGTACTTCGTTACAACGAATGACGTTATATAGTACTACGTTATAACGTATGACGTTATATACTATTACGTTATAACGTATAACGTTATATACTATTACTATACAACGGGTAACGTTATATAGTATTTCGTTATAACGTACAACGTTATATAGTACTTCTTTATAATGGATGACGTTATATAGTACTACGTTATAACGTATGACGTTACATAATATTACTATATACCGTATAACATTGTATACTATTACTATACAACGTGTAACGTTATATAGCACTACGTTAGAACGTATAACGCTATATACCATTACGCTATAACGTATAACGTTATATACTATTACTATACAACGGGTAACGTTATATAGTATTTCGTTATAACGTATAACGTTATATAGTACTTCTTTATAATGGATGACGTTATATAGTACTACGTTATAACGTATGACGTTACATAATATTACTATATACCGTATAACATTGTATACTATTACTATACAACGTGTAACGTTATATAGCAATACGTTAGAACGTATAACGCTATATACCATTACGCTATATCGTATAACGTTATATACTATTACTATACAACGTGTAACGTCTTATTGCTTTACGTTATAACGTATGACGTTACATAATATTACTATATGCCGTATAACATTATATACCATCACTATACAGCGTGTAACGGTATATTGCATTACGTTATAACGTATGACATTATATACTATTACGTTATAACGTATAACGTTATACGGTACTTTGTTATAACGTATAACGTTATATAGTACTTCGTTATAACGAATGACGTTATATACTATTACGATATAACGTATAACGTTTTATACTATTACGTTATAACGTAGGACGATACATAATATTACTAAATACCGTGTAACATTATATACTATCACTATACAACGTCTAAGGTTATATTGCATTACGTCATAACGTATGACGTTATATACTAATACGTTATAACGTATAACGTTATATAGTATTTCGTTATAACGTATAACGTTACATAGTACTACGTTATAACGTATGACGTTACATAATTTTACTATATTCCGTATAACATTGTATAATACTACTATACAACGTGTAACGTTATATAGCACTGCGTTACAACGTATGACGTTATATACTATTACGTTATAACGTATTACGTTATATAGTGTTTCGTTATAACGTATAACGTTATATACTATTACTATTCAACGAGTAACGTTACATAGTATTACGTTATAACGTACAACGTTATATAGTACTACGTTATAACGTATGACGTTACATAATTTTACTATATACCGTATAACGTTATATACTATTACTATACAACGTGTAACGTTATATAGCCCTACGTTATAACGTATAACGCTATATATCATGACGCTATAACGTATAACGTTATATACTATTACTATATTACGTGTAACGTTTTATTGCATTACGCTATAACGTATAACGTTATATACTATTACTATACAACGTGTAATGTTATATAGCACTACGTTATAACGCATAACGTTGTATACCATTACGCTATAACGTATAACGTTATATACTATTACTATACAACGTGGAACGTTATATAGCACTACGTTATAACGTATAACGTTATATATCATGACGCTATAACGTATAACGTTATATACTATTACTATACAACGCGTAACGTTATATAGCCCTACGTTATAACGTATAACGCTATATATCATGACGCTATAACGTATAACGTTATATACTATTACTATACAACGTGTAACGTTTTATTGCATTGCGCTATAACGTATAACGTTGTATACCATTACGCTATAACGTATAACGTTATATACTATTACTATACAACGTGTAACGTCTTATTGCTTTACGTTATAACGTATGACGTTACATAATATTACTATATACCGTGTAACATTATATACTATCACTATACAACGTGTAACGTTATATTGCATTACGTCATAACGTATGACGTTATATACTAATACGTTATAACGTATGACGTTACATAATTTTACAATATTCCGTATAACATTGTATAATACTACTATACAACGTGTAACGTTATATAGCACTACGTTACAACGTATGACGTTATATACTATTACGTTATAACGTATTACGTTATATAGTGTTTCGTTATAACGCATAACGTTATATACTATTACTATACAACGTGTAACGTTTTATTGCATTACGCTATAACGTATAACGTTGTATACCATTACGCTATAACGTATAACGTTATATACTATTACTATAGAACGGGTAACGTTATATAGTATTTCGTTATAACGTATAACGTTATATAGTACTTCTTTATAACGGATGACTTTATATAGTACTACGTTATAACGTATGACGTTACATAATATTACTATATACCGTATAACATTGTATACTATTACTATACAACGTGTAACGTTATATAGCACTACGCTAGAACGCATAACGCTATATACCATTACGCTATAACGTATAACGCTATATACTATTACTATACAACGTGTAACGTCTTATTGCTTTACGTTATAACGTATGACGTTACATAATATTACTATATACCGTATAACATTATATACCATCACTATACAGCGTGTAACGGTATATTGCATTACGTTATAACGTATGACGTTATATACTATTACGTTATAACGTATAACGTTATACGGTATTTTGTTATAACGTATAACGTTATATAGTACTTCGTTATAACGAATGACGTTATATACTATTACGATATAACGTATAACGTTATATACTATTACGTTATAACGTAGGACGATACATAATATTACTAAATACCGTGTAACATTATATACTATCACTATACAACGTGTAACGTTATATTGCATTACGTCATAACGTATGACGTTATATACTAATACGTTATAACGTATAACGTTATATAGTATTTCGTTATAACGTATAACGTTATATAGTGTTTCGCTATAACGTATAACGTTATATACTATTACTATACAACGTGTAACGTTATATAGTACTACGTTATAACGTATGACGTTACCGAATTTTACTATATACCGTATAACGTTATATACTATTACTATACAACGTGTAACGTTATATAGCCCTACGTTATAACGTATAACGTTATATATCATGACGCTATAACGTATAGCATTATATACTATTACTATACAACGTGTAACGTTTTATTGCATTACGCTATAACGTATAACGTTGTATACCATTACGCTACAACGTATAACGTTATATACTATTGCTATTCAACGTGTAACGTTATATTGCATTACCTTATAACGTATGACGTTATATACTATTACGTTATAACGTATAACGTTATATACTATTACTATACAACGGGTAACGTTATATAGTATTTCGTTACAACGTATAACGTTATATAGTACTTCGTTACAACGAATGACGTTATATAGTACTACGTTATAACGTATGACGTTATATACTGTTACGTTATAACGTATAACGTTATATACTATTACTATGCAACGGGTAACGTTATATAGTATTTCGTTATAACGTATAACGTTATATAGTACTTCGCTACAACGAATGACGTTATATAGTACTACGTTATAACGTATGACGTTATATACTATTACGTTATAACGTATAACGTTATATACTATTACTATACAACGGGTAACGTTATATAGTATTTCGTTATAACGTACAACGTTATATAGTACTTCTTTATAATGGATGACATTATATAGTACTACGTTATAACGTATGACGTTACATAATATTACTATATACCGTATAACATTGTATACTATTGCTATACAACGTGTAATGTTATATAGCACTACGTTAGAACGTATAACGCTATATACCATTACGCTATAACGTATAACGTTATATACTATTACTATACAACGGGTAACGTTATATAGCACTACGTTATAACGTATAACGTTATATATCATGACGCTATAACGTATAACGTTATATACTATTACTATACAACGTGTAACGTTTTATTGCATTACGCTATAACGTATAACGTTGTATACCATTACGCTATAACGTATAACGTTATATACTATTACTGTACAACGTGTAACGTTATATTGCATTACGTTATAACGTATGACGTTATATACTATTACGTTATAACGTATAACGTTATATATAATTACTGTACAACGGGTAACGTTATATAGTATTTCGTTATAACGTATAACGTTATATAGTACTTCGTTACAACAAATGACGTTATATAGTAATACGTTATAACGTATGACGTTATATACTATTACGTTATAACGTATGACGTTATATACTATTACGTTATAACGTATAACGTTATATACTATTACTATACAACGGGTAACGTTATATAGTATTTCGTTATAACGTATAACGTTATATAGTACTTCTTTATAATGGATGACGTTATATAGTACTACGTTATAACGTATGACGTTACATAATATTACTATATCCGTATAACATTGTATACTATTACTATACAACGTGTAACGTTATATAGCACTACGTTAGAACGTATAACGCTATATACCATTACGCTATAACGTATAACGTTATATACTATTACTATACAACGTGTAACGTTTTATTGCATTACGCTGTAACGTATAACGTTGTATACCATTACTCTATAACGTATAACGTTATATACTATTACTATACCACGTGTAACGTTATATTGCATTACGTTATAGCGCATAACATTGTATACCATTACGCTATAACGTATAACGTTATAGACTATTACTATACAACGTGTAACGTTATATAGCACTACGTTATAACGCATAACGTTGTATACCATTACGCTATAACGTATAACGTTATATACTACTACTATACAACGTGTAACGTTATATAGCACTACGTTATAACGTATGACGTTATATACTATTACGTTATAACGTATAACGTTATATACTATTACTATACAACGGGTAACGTTTTATTGCATTACGCTGTAACGTATAACGTTGTACACCATTACGATATAACGTATAACGTTATATACTATTACTATACAACGTGTAACGTTATATAGCACTACGTTATAGCGCATAACATTGTATACCATTACGCTATAACGTATAACGTTATAGACTATTACTATACAACGTGTAACGTTATATAGCACTACGTTATAACGTATAACGTTGTATACCATTACGCTATAACGTATAACGTTATATACTACTACTATAAAACGTGTAACGTCTTATTGTATTACGCTATAACGTATAACGTTGTATACCATTACGCTATAACGTATAACGTTAGATACTATTACTATACAACGTGTAACGTTTTATTGTATTACGCTATAACGCATGACGTTATATACTATTACTTTATAACGTATAACGTTATATACTATTACTATACAACGTGTAACGTTATATAGCACTACGTTATAGCGCATAACATTGTATACCATTACGCTATAACGTATAACGTTATATACTACTACTATAGAACGTGTAACGTTTTATTGTATTACGCTATAACGTATAACGTTGTATACCATTACGCTATAACGTATAACGTTAGATACTATTACTATACAACGTGTAACGTTTTATTGTATTACGCTATAACGTATGACGTTATATACTATTACGTTATAACGTATAACGTTATATACTAATACTATACAACGGGTAACGTTATATAGTATTACGTTATAACGTACAACGTTATATAGTACTACGTTATAACGTATGACGTTACATAATTTTACTATATACCGTATAACGTTATATACTACTACTATACAACGTGTAACGTTATATAGCCCTACGTTATAACGTATAACGTTATATATCATGACGCTATAACGTATAACGTTGTATACCATTACGCTATGACGTATAACGTTATATACTATTACTATACAACGTGTAACGTTATATTGCATTACGTTATAACGTATAACGATATATACTATTACTATACAACGTGTAACGTTATATAGCACTACGTTATAACGTATAACGTTATATATCATGACGCTATAACGTATAGCGTTATATACTATTACTATACAACGTGTAACGTTTTATTGCATTACGCTATAACGTATAACGTTGTATACCATTACGCTATGACGTATAACGTTATATACTATTACTATACAACGTGTAACGTTTTATTGTATTACGCTATAACGTATAACGTTGTATACGATTACGCTATAACGTATAACGTTATATACTATTACTATACAACGTGTAACGTTTTATTGCATTACGCTGTAACGTATGACGTTATTTACTATTACATTATAACGTATAACGTTATAGACTATTACTATACAACGGGTAACGTTATATTGCATTACGTTATAACGTATGACGTTATATACTATTACGTTATAACGTATAACTATATATACTATTACTATACAACGTGTAACGTTATATAGCACTACGTTATAACGTATAACGTTATATATCATGACGCTATAACGTATAACGATATATACTATTACTATACAACGTGTAACGTTTTATTGCATTACGCTATAACGTACAACGTTGTATACCATTACGCTATAACGTATAACGTTATATACTATTACTATACAACGTGCAACGTTTTATTGCATTACGCTATAACGTATAACGTTGTATACCATTACGCTATAACGCATAACGTTATATACTATTACTATACAACGTGTAACGTTATATAGCACTACGTTATAACGTATAACGTTATATACCATTACGCTATAACGTATAACGTTATATACTATTACTATACAACGTGTAACGTTATATAGCACTACGTTATAACGTATAACGTTATATATCATGACGCTATAACGTATAACGTTATATACTATTACTATACAACGTGTAACGTTTTATTGCATTACGCTATAACGTATAACGTTGTATACCATTACGCTATAACGTATAACGTTATATACTATTACTATACAACGTGTAACGTTATATAGCACTACGTTATAACGTATAACGTTATATACCATTACACTATAACGTATAACGTTATATACTATTACTATACAACGTGTAACGTTATATAGCACTACGTTATAACGTATAACGTTATATACCATTACGCTATAACGTATAATGTTATATACTATTACTATACAGCGTGTAACGTATTATTGCATTACGCTATAACGTATAACGTTGTATACCATTACGCTATATCGTATAACGTTATATACTATTACTATACAACGTGTAATGTTATATTGCATTACGTTATAACGTATGACGTTATATACTATTACGTTATAACGTATAACGTTATAGACTATTACCATACAACGGGTAACGTTATATAGTATTTCGTTATAACGTATATCGTTATATAGTACTTCGTTATAACGAATGACGTTATATAGTACTACGTTATAACGTATGACCTTACATAATATTGCTATATACCGTATAACATTGTATACTATTACTATACAACGTGTAACGTTATATAGCACTACGTTATAACGTATAACGTTATATATCATGACGCTATAACGTATAACGTTATATACTATTACTATACAACGTGTAACGTTTTATTGCATTACGCTATAACCTATAACGTTGTATACCATTCCGCTATAACGTATAACGTTATATACTATTACTATACAACGTGTAACGTTTTATTGTATTACGCTATAACGTATGACTTTATATACTATTACGTTATAACGTATAACGTTATATACTATTACTATACAACGGGTAACGCTTTATTGCATTACGCTGTAACGTATAACGTTGTACACCATTACGATATGACGTATAACGTTATATACTATTACTATACAACGTGTAACGTTATATAGCACTACGTTATAGCGCATAACATTGTATACCATTACGCTATAACGTATAACGTTATAGACTATTACTATACAACGTGTAACGTTATATAGCACTACGTTATAACGTATAACGTTGTATACCATTCCGCTATAACGTATAACGTTATATACTATTACTATACAACGTGTAAAGTTATATTGCATTAAGTTATAACGTATGACGTTATATACTATTACATTATAACGTATAACGTTATAGACTATTACTATACAACGGGTAACGTTATATAGTATTTCGTTATAACGTATATCGTTATATAGCACTTCGTTATAACGAATGACGTTATATAGTACTACGTTATAACGTATGACGTTACATAATATTGCTATATACCGTATAACATTGTATACTATTACTATACAACGTGTAACGTTATGTAGCACTACGTTAGAACGTATAACGCTATATACCATTACGCTATAACGAATAACGTTATATACTATTACTATACAAGGTGTCACGTTATATAGCCCTACGTTATAACGTATAACGTTATATATCATGACGCTATAACGTATAACGTTATATACTATTACTATACAACGTGTAACGTTTTATTGCATTACGCTATAACGTATAACGTTGTATACCATTACGCTATAACGTATAACGTTATATACTATTACTATACAACGTGTAACGTTTCATTGTATTACGCTATAACGTATAACGTTGTATACGATTGCGCTATAACGTATAACGTTATATACTATTACTATACAACGTGTAACGTTTTATTGCATTACGCTGTAACGTATGACGTTATATACTATTACATTATAACGTATAACGTTATAGACTATTACTATACAACGGGTAACGTTATATAGTATTTCGTTATAACGTATATCGTTATATAGCACTTCGTTATAACGAATGACGTTATATAGTACTACGTTATAACGTATGACGTTACATAATATTGCTATATACCGTATAACATTGTATACTATTACTATACAACGTGTAACGTTATATAGCACTACGTTATAACGTATAACGTTATATATCATGACGCTATAACGTATAACGTTATATACTATTACTATACAACGTGTAACGTTTTATTGCATTACGCTATAACGTATAACGTTGTATACCATTCCGCTATAACGTATAACGTTATATACTATTACTATACAACGTGTAACGTTTTATTGTATTACGCTATAACGTATGACGTTATATACTATTACGTTATAACGTATAACGTTATATACTATTACTATACAACGGGTAACGTTTTATTGCATTACGCTGTAACGTATAACGTTGTACACCATTACGATATAACGTATAACGTTATATACTATTACTATACAACGTGTAACGTTATATAGCACTTCGTTATAGCGCATAACATTGTATACCATTACGCTATAACGTATAACGTTATAGACTATTACTATACAACGTGTAACGTTATATAGCACTACGTTATAACGTATAACGTTGTATACCATTACGCTATAACGTATAACGTTATATACTACTACTATAAAACGTGTAACGTTATATAGCCCTACGTTATAACGTATAACGTTATATATCATGACGCTATAACGTATAACGTTGTATACCATTACGCTATGACGTATAACGTTACATACTATTACTATACAACGTGTAACGTTATATTGCATTACGTTATAACGTATAACGATATATACTATTACTATACAACGTGTAACGTTATATAGCACTACGTTATAACGTATAACGTTATATATCATGACGCTATAACGTATAGCGTTATATACTATTACTATACAACGTGTAACGTTTTATTGCATTACGCTATAACGTATAACGTTGTATACCATTACGCTATGACGTATAACGTTATATACTATTACTATACAACGTGTAACGTTATATTGCATTACGTTATAACGTATAACGATATATACTATTACTATACAACGTGTAACGTTATATAGCACTACGTTATAACGTATAACGTTATATATCATGACGCTATAACGTATAGCGTTATATACTATTACTATACAACGTGTAACGTTTTATTGCATTACGCTATAACGTATAACGTTGTATACCATTACGCTATGACGTATAACGTTATATACTATTTCTATACAACGTGTAACGTTTTATTGTATTACGC
Source organism: Bombus terrestris (assembly GCF_910591885.1). NCBI lineage: Eukaryota > Metazoa > Arthropoda > Insecta > Hymenoptera > Apidae > Bombus > Bombus terrestris. The sequence continues at coordinate 1,378,636 of NW_025963554.1, read as the reverse complement.
TATAACGTATAACGTTGTATACGATTACGCTATAACGTATAACGTTATATACTATTACTATACAACGTGTAACGTTTTATTGCATTACGCTGTAACGTATGACGTTATATACTATTACATTATAACGTATAACGTTATAGACTATTACTATACAACGGGTAACGTTATATTGCATTACGTTATAACGTATGACGTTATATACTATTACGTTATAACGTATAACTATATATACTATTACTATACACCGTGTAACGTTATATAGCACTACGTTATAACGTATAACGTTATATATCATGACGCTATAACGTATAACGATATATACTATTACTATACAACGTGTAACGTTTTATTGCATTACGCTATAACGTACAACGTTGTATACCATTACGCTATAACGTATAACGTTATATACTATTACTATACAACGTGCAACGTTTTATTGCATTACGCTATAACGTATAACGTTGTATACCATTACGCTATAACGCATAACGTTATATACTATTACTATACAACGTGTAATGTTATATTGCATTACGTTATAACGTATGACGTTATATACTATTACGTTATAACGTATAACGATATATACTATTACTATACAGCGTGTAACGTTATATAGCACTACGTTATAACGTATAACGTTATATATCATGACGCTATAACGTATAACGTTATATACTATTACTATACAACGTGTAACGTTATATAGCACTACGTTATAACGTATAACGTTATATATCATGACGCTATAACGTATAACGTTATATACTATTACTATACAACGTGTAACGTTTTATTGCATTACGCTATAACGTATAACGTTGTATACCATTACGCTATAACGTATAACGTTATATACTATTACTATACAACGTGTAACGTTATATAGCACTACGTTATAACGTATAACGTTATATACCATTACACTATAACGTATAACGTTATATACTATTACTATACAACGTGTAACGTTATATAGCACTACGTTATAACGTATAACGTTATATACCATTACGCTATAACGTATAATGTTATATACTATTACTATACAGCGTGTAACGTATTATTGCATTACGCTATAACGTATAACGTTGTATACCATTACGCTATAACGTATAACGTTATATACTATTACTATACAACGTGTAATGTTATATTGCATTACGTTATAACGTATGACGTTATATACTATTACGTTATAACGTATAACGTTATAGACTATTACCATACAACGGGTAACGTTATATAGTATTTCGTTATAACGTATATCGTTATATAGTACTTCGTTATAACGAATGACGTTATATAGTACTACGTTATAACGTATGACCTTACATAATATTGCTATATACCGTATAACATTGTATACTATTACTATACAACGTGTAACGTTATATAGCACTACGTTATAACGTATAACGTTATATATCATGACGCTATAACGTATAACGTTATATACTATTACTATACAACGTGTAACGTTTTATTGCATTACGCTATAACCTATAACGTTGTATACCATTCCGCTATAACGTATAACGTTATATACTATTACTATACAACGTGTAACGTTTTATTGTATTACGCTATAACGTATGACTTTATATACTATTACGTTATAACGTATAACGTTATATACTATTACTATACAACGGGTAACGCTTTATTGCATTACGCTGTAACGTATAACGTTGTACACCATTACGATATAACGTATAACGTTATATACTATTACTATACAACGTGTAACGTTATACAGCACTACGTTATAGCGCATAACATTGTATACCATTACGCTATAACGTATAACGTTATAGACTATTGCTATACAACGTGTAACGTTATATAGCACTACGTTATAACGTATAACGTTGTATACCATTCCGCTATAACGTATAACGTTATATACTATTACTATACAACGTGTAACGTTATATTGCATTAAGTTATAACGTATGACGTTATATACTATTACATTATAACGTATAACGTTATAGACTATTACTATACAACGGGTAACGTTATATAGTATTTCGTTATAACGTATATCGTTATATAGCACTTCGTTATAACGAATGACGTTATATAGTACTACGTTATAACGTATGACGTTACATAATATTGCTATATACCGTATAACATTGTATACTATTACTATACAACGTGTAACGTTATGTAGCACTACGTTAGAACGTATAACGCTATATACCATTACGCTATAACGAATAACGTTATATACTATTACTATACAAGGTGTCACGTTATATAGCCCTACGTTATAACGTATAACGTTATATATCATGACGCTATAACGTATAACGTTATATACTATTACTATACAACGTGTAACGTTTTATTGCATTACGCTATAACGTATAACGTTGTATACCATTACGCTATAACGTATAACGTTATATACTATTACTATACAACGTGTAACGTTTCATTGTATTACGCTAAAACGTATAACGTTGTATACGATTGCGCTATAACGTATAACGTTATATACTATTACTATACAACGTGTAACGTTTTATTGCATTACGCTGTAACGTATGACGTTATATACTATTACATTATAACGTATAACGTTATAGACTATTACTATACAACGGGTAACGTTATATAGTATTTCGTTATAACGTATATCGTTATATAGCACTTCGTTATAACGAATGACGTTATATAGTACTACGTTATAACGTATGACGTTACATAATATTGCTATATACCGTATAACATTGTATACTATTACTATACAACGTGTAACGTTATATAGCACTACGTTATAACGTATAACGTTATATATCATGACGCTATAACGTATAACGTTATATACTATTACTATACAACGTGTAACGTTTTATTGCATTACGCTATAACGTATAACGTTGTATACCATTCCGCAATAACGTATAACGTTATATACTATTACTATACAACGTGTAACGTTTTATTGTATTACGCTATAACGTATGACGTTATATACTATTACGTTATAACGTATAACGTTATATACTATTACTATACAACGGGTAACGTTTTATTGCATTACGCTGTAACGTATAACGTTGTACACCATTACGATATAACGTATAACGTTATATACTATTACTATACAACGTGTAACGTTATATAGCACTTCGTTATAGCGCATAACATTGTATACCATTACGCTATAACGTATAACGTTATAGACTATTACTATACAACGTGTAACGTTATATAGCACTACGTTATAACGTATAACGTTGTATACCATTACGCTATAACGTATAACGTTATATACTACTACTATACAACGTGTAACGTTATATAGCCCTACGTTATAACGTATAACGTTATATATCATGACGCTATAACGTATAACGTTGTATACCATTACGCTATGACGTATAACGTTATATACTATTACTATACAACGTGTAACGTTTTATTGCATTACGCTATAACGTATAACGTTGTACCATTACGCTATAACGCATAACGTTATATACTATTACTATACAACGTGTAATGTTATATTGCATTACGTTATAACGTATAACGATATATACTATTACTATACAACGTGTAACGTTATATAGCACTACGTTATAACGTATAACGTTATATATCATGACGCTATAACGTATAGCGTTATATACTATTACTATACAACGTGTAACGTTTTATTGCATTACGCTATAACGTATAACGTTGTACCATTACGCTATAACGCATAACGTTATATACTATTACTATACAACGTGTAATGTTATATTGCATTACGTTATAACGTATGACGTTATATACTATTACGTTATAACGTATAACGATATATACTATTACTATACAGCGTGTAACGTTATATAGCACTACGTTATAACGTATAACGTTATATATCATGACGCTATAACGTATAACGTTATATACTATTACTATACAACGTGTAACGTTATATAGCACTACGTTATAACGTATAACGTTATATATCATGACGCTATAACGTATAACGTTATATACTATTACTATACAACGTGTAACGTTTTATTGCATTACGCTATAACGTATAACGTTGTATACCATTACGCTATAACGTTTAACGTTATATACTATTACTATACAACGTGTAACGTTATATAGCACTACGTTATAACGTATAACGATATATACCATTACACTATAACGTATAACGTTATATACTATTACTATACAACGTGTAACGTTATATAGCACTACGTTATAACGTATAACGTTATATACCATTACGCTATAACGTATAATGTTATATACTATTACTATACAGCGTGTAACGTATTATTGCATTACGCTATAACGTATAACGTTGTATACCATTACGCTATAACGTATAACGTTATATACTATTACTATACAACGTGTAATGTTATATTGCATTACGTTATAACGTATGACGTTATATACTATTACGTTATAACGTATAACGTTATAGACTATTACTATACAACGGGTAACGTTATATAGTATTTCGTTATAACGTATATCGTTATATAGTACTTCGTTATAACGAATGACGTTATATAGTACTACGTTATAACGTATGACGTTACATAATATTGCTATATACCGTATAACATTGTATACTATTACTATACAACGTGTAACGTTATATAGCACTACGTTATAACGTATAACGTTATATATCATGACGCTATAACGTATAACGTTATATACTATTACTATACAACGTGTAACGTTTTATTGCATTACGCTATAACGTATAACGTTGTATACCATTCCGCTATAACGTATAACGTTATATACTATTACTATACAACGGGTAACGCTTTATTGCATTACGCTGTAACGTATAACGTTGTACACCATTACGATATAACGTATAACGTTATATACTATTACTATACAACGTGTAACGTTATATAGCACTACGTTATAGCGCATAACATTGTATACCATTACGCTATAACGTATAACGTTATAGACTATTACTATACAACGTGTAACGTTATATAGCACTACGTTATAACGTATAACGTTGTATACCATTCCGCTATAACGTATAACGTTATATACTATTACTATACAACGTGTAACGTTATATTGCATTACGTTATAACGTATGACGTTATATACTATTACATTATAACGTATAACGTTATAGACTATTACTATACAACGGGTAACGTTATATAGTATTTCGTTATAACGTATATCGTTATATAGTACTTCGTTATAACGAATGACGTTATATAGTACTACGTTATAACGTATGACGTTACATAATATTGCTATATACCGTATAACATTGTATACTATTACTATACAACGTGTAACGTTATGTAGCACTACGTTAGAACGTATAACGCTATATACCATTACGCTATAACGAATAACGATATATACTATTACTATACAGCGTGTAACGTTATATAGCACTACGTTATAACGTATAACGTTATATATCATGACGCTATAACGTATAACGTTATATACTATTACTATACAACGTGTAACGTTATATAGCACTACGTTATAACGTATAACGTTATATATCATGACGCTATAACGTATAACGTTATAGACTATTACTATACAACGGGTAACGTTATATAGTATTTCGTTATAACGTATATCGTTATATAGCACTTCGTTATAACGTATGACGTTATATACTATTACATTATAACGTATAACGTTATAGACTATTACTATACAACGGGTAACGTTATATAGTATTTCGTTATAACGTATATCGTTATATAGTACTTCGTTATAACGAATGACGTTATATAGTACTACGTTATAACGTATGACGTTACATAATATTGCTATATACCGTATAACATTGTATACTATTACTATACAACGTGTAACGTTATATAGCACTACGTTATAACGTATAACGTTATATATCATGACGCTATAACGTATAATGTTATATACTATTACTATACAGCGTGTAACGTTTTATTGCATTACGCTATAACGTATAACGTTGTATACCATTACGCTATAACGTATAACGTTATATACTATTACTATACAACGTGTAACGTTATATTGCATTACGTTATAACGTATGACGTTATATACCATTACGCTATAACGTATAACGTTATAGACTATTACTATACAACGTGTAACGTTATATAGCACTACGTTATAACGTATAACGTTGTATACCATTCCGCTATAACGTATAACGTTATATACTATTACTATACAACGTGTAACGTTATATTGCATTAAGTTATAACGTATGACGTTATATACTATTACATTATAACGTATAACGTTATAGACTATTACTATACAACGGGTAACGTTATATAGTATTTCGTTATAACGTATATCGTTATATAGCACTTCGTTATAACGAATGACGTTATATAGTACTACGTAATAACGTATGACGTTACATAATATTGCTATATACCGTATAACATTGTATATTATTACTATACAACGTGTAACGTTATGTAGCACTACGTTAGAACGTATAACGCTATATACCATTACGCTATAACGAATAACGTTATATACTATTACTATACAAGGTGTCACGTTATATAGCCCTACGTTATAACGTATAACGTTATATACTATTACTATACAACGTGTAACGTTTTATTGCATTACGCTATAACGTATAACGTTGTATACCATTACGCTATAACGTATAACGTTATATACTATTACTATACAACGTGTAACGTTTTATTGTATTACGCTATAACGTATAACGTTGTATACGATTGCGCTATAACGTATAACGTTATATACTATTACTATACAACGTGTAACGTTATATAGCACTACGTTATAACGTATAACGTTATATATAATGACGCTATAACGTATAACGTTATATACTATTACTATACAACGTGTAGCGTTTTATTGCATTACGCTATAACGTATAACGTTGTATACCATTCCGCTATAACGTATAACGTTATATACTATTACTATACAACGTGTAACGTTTTATTGTATTACGCTATAACGTATGACGTTATATACTATTACGTTATAACGTATAACGTTATATACTATTACTATACAACGGGTAACGTTTTATTGCATTACGCTGTAACGTATAACGTTGTACACCATTACGATATAACGTATAACGTTATATACTATTACTATACAACGTGTAACGTTATATAGCACTACGTTATAGCGCATAACATTGTATACCATTACGCTATAACGTATAACGTTATAGACTATTACTATACAACGTGTAACGTTATATAGCACTACGTTATAACGTATAACGTTGTATACCATTACGCTATAACGTATAACGTTATATACTACTACTATACAACGTGTAACGTTTTATTGTATTACGCTATAACGTATAACGTTGTATACCATTACGCTATAACGTATAACGTTAGATACTATTACTATACAACGTGTAACGTTTTATTGTATTACGCTATAACGTATGACGTTATATACTATTACGTTATAACGTATAACGTTATATACTAATACTATACAACGGGTAACGTTATATAGTATTACGTTATAACGTACAACGTTATATAGTACTACGTTATAACGTATGACGTTACATAATTTTACTATATACCGTATAACGTTATATACTATTACTATACAACGTGTAACGTTATATAGCCCTACGTTATAACGTATAACGTTATATATCATGACGCTATAACGTATAACGTTATATACTATTACTATACAACGTGTAACGTTTTATTGTATTACGCTATAACGTATAACGTTGTATACCATTACGCTATAACGTATAACGTTAGATACTATTACAATACAACGTGTAACGTTTTATTGTATTACGCTATAACGTATAACGTTGTACACCATTACGCTATAACCTATAACGTTATATATTATTACTATAAAACGTGTAACGTTTTATTGCATTACGCTATAACGTATAACGTTGTATACCATTACGCTATGACGTATAACGTTATATACTATTACTATACAACGTGTAACGTTATATTGCATTACGCTATAACGTATAACGTTGTATACCATTACGCTATAACGTATAACGTTATATACTATTACTATACAACGTGCAACGTTTTATTGCATTACACTATAACGTATAACGTTGTATACCATTACGTTATAACGTATAACGTTATAGACTATTACTATACAACGGGTAACGTTATATAGTATTTCGTTATAACGTATATCGTTATATAGTACTTCGTTATAACGAATGACGTTATATAGTACTACGTTATAACGTATGACGTTACATAATATTGCTATATACCGTATAACATTGTATACTATTACTATACAACGTGTAACGTTATATAGCACTACGTTATAACGTATAACGTTATATATCATGACGCTATAACGTATAACGTTATATACTATTACTATACAACGTGTAACGTTTTATTGCATTACGCTATAACGTATAACGTTGTATACCATTCCGCTATAACGTATAACGTTATATACTATTACTATACAACGTGTAACGTTTTATTGTATTACGCTATAACGTATGACTTTATATACTATTACGTTATAACGTATAACGTTATATACTATTATTATTCAACGGGTAACGCTTTATTGCATTACGCTGTAACGTATAACGTTGTACACCATTACGATATAACGTATAACGTTATATACTATTACTATACAACGTGTAACGTTATATAGCACTACGTTATAGCGCATAACATTGTATACCATTACGCTATAACGTATAACGTTATAGACTATTACTATACAACGTGTAACGTTATATAGCACTACGTTATAGCGTATAACGTTATATATCATGACGCTATAACGTATAACGTTATATACTATTACTATACAACGTGTAACGTTTTATTGCATTACGCTATAACGTATAACGTTGTATACCATTCCGCTATAACGTATAACGTTATATACTATTACTATACAACGTGTAACGTTTCATTGTATTACGCTATAACGTATAACGTTGTATACGATTGCGCTATAACGTATAACGTTATATACTATTACTATACAACGTGTAACGTTTTATTGCATTACGCTGTAACGTATGACGTTATATACTATTACATTATAACGTATAACGTTATAGACTATTACTATACAACGGGTAACGTTATATAGTATTTCGTTATAACGTATATCGTTATATAGCACTTCGTTATAACGAATGACGTTATATAGTACTACGTTATAACGTATGACGTTACATAATATTGCTATATACCGTATAACATTGTATACTATTACTATACAACGTGTAACGTTATATAGCACTACGTTATAACGTATAACGTTATATATCATGACGCTATAACGTATAACGTTATATACTATTACTATACAACGTGTAACGTTTTATTGCATTACGCTATAACGTATAACGTTGTATACCATTCCGCAATAACGTATAACGTTATATACTATTACTATACAACGTGTAACGTTTTATTGTATTACGCTATAACGTATGACGTTATATACTATTACGTTATAACGTATAACGTTATATACTATTACTATACAACGGGTAACGTTTTATTGCATTACGCTGTAACGTATAACGTTGTACACCATTACGATATAACGTATAACGTTATATACTATTACTATACAACGTGTAACGTTATATAGCACTTCGTTATAGCGCATAACATTGTATACCATTACGCTATAACGTATAACGTTATAGACTATTACTATACAACGTGTAACGTTATATAGCACTACGTTATAACGTATAACGTTGTATACCATTACGCTATAACGTATAACGTTATATACTACTACTATACAACGTGTAACGTTATATAGCCCTACGTTATAACGTATAACGTTATATATCATGACGCTATAACGTATAACGTTGTATACCATTACGCTATGACGTATAACGTTATATACTATTACTATACAACGTGTAACGTTTTATTGCATTACGCTATAACGTATAACGTTGTACCATTACGCTATAACGCATAACGTTATATACTATTACTATACAACGTGTAATGTTATATTGCATTACGTTATAACGTATAACGATATATACTATTACTATACAACGTGTAACGTTATATAGCACTACGTTATAACGTATAACGTTATATATCATGACGCTATAACGTATAGCGTTATATACTATTACTATACAACGTGTAACGTTTTATTGCATTACGCTATAACGTATAACGTTGTACCATTACGCTATAACGCATAACGTTATATACTATTACTATACAACGTGTAATGTTATATTGCATTACGTTATAACGTATGACGTTATATACTATTACGTTATAACGTATAACGATATATACTATTACTATACAGCGTGTAACGTTATATAGCACTACGTTATAACGTATAACGTTATATATCATGACGCTATAACGTATAACGTTATATACTATTACTATACAACGTGTAACGTTATATAGCACTACGTTATAACGTATAACGTTATATATCATGACGCTATAACGTATAACGTTATATACTATTACTATACAACGTGTAACGTTTTATTGCATTACGCTATAACGTATAACGTTGTACCATTACGCTATAACGCATAACGTTATATACTATTACTATACAACGTGTAATGTTATATTGCATTACGTTATAACGTATGACGTTATATACTATTACGTTATAACGTATAACGTTATAGACTATTACTATACAACGGGTAACGTTATATAGTATTTCGTTATAACGTATATCGTTATATAGTACTTCGTTATAACGAATGACGTTATATAGTACTACGTTATAACGTATGACGTTACATAATATTGCTATATACCGTATAACATTGTATACTATTACTATACAACGTGTAACGTTATATAGCACTACGTTATAACGTATAACGTTATATATCATGACGCTATAACGTATAACGTTATATACTATTACTATACAACGTGTAACGTTTTATTGCATTACGCTATAACGTATAACGTTGTATACCATTCCGCTATAACCTATAACGTTATATACTATTACTATACAACGGGTAACGCTTTATTGCATTACGCTGTAACGTATAACGTTGTACACCATTACGATATAACGTATAACGTTATATACTATTACTATACAACGTGTAACGTTATATAGCACTACGTTATAGCGCATAACATTGTATACCATTACGCTATAACGTATAACGTTATAGACTATTACTATACAACGTGTAACGTTATATAGCACTACGTTATAACGTATAACGTTGTATACCATTCCGCTATAACGTATAACGTTATATACTATTACTATACAACGTGTAACGTTATATTGCATTACGTTATAACGTATGACGTTATATACTATTACATTATAACGTATAACGTTATAGACTATTACTATACAACGGGTAACGTTATATAGTATTTCGTTATAACGTATATCGTTATATAGTACTTCGTTATAACGAATGACGTTATATAGTACTACGTTATAACGTATGACGTTACATAATATTGCTATATACCGTATAACATTGTATACTATTACTATACAACGTGTAACGTTATGTAGCACTACGTTAGAACGTATAACGCTATATACCATTACGCTATAACGAATAACGATATATACTATTACTATACAGCGTGTAACGTTATATAGCACTACGTTATAACGTATAACGTTATATATCATGACGCTATAACGTATAACGTTATATACTATTACTATACAACGTGTAACGTTATATAGCACTACGTTATAACGTATAACGTTATATATCATGACGCTATAACGTATAACGTTATAGACTATTACTATACAACGGGTAACGTTATATAGTATTTCGTTATAACGTATATCGTTATATAGCACTTCGTTATAACGTATGACGTTATATACTATTACATTATAACGTATAACGTTATAGACTATTACTATACAACGGGTAACGTTATATAGTATTTCGTTATAACGTATATCGTTATATAGCACTTCGTTATAACGAATGACGTTATATAGTACTACGTTATAACGTATGACGTTACATAATATTGCTATATACCGTATAACATTGTATACTATTACTATACAACGTGTAACGTTATATAGCACTACGTTATAACGTATAACGTTATATATCATGACGCTATAACGTATGATGTTATATACTATTACTATACAGCGTGTAACGTTTTATTGCATTACGCTATAACGTATAACGTTGTATACCATTACGCTATAACGTATAACGTTATATACTATTACTATACAACGTGTAATGTTATATTGCATTACGTTATAACGTATGACGTTATATACCATTACGCTATAACGTATAACGTTATAGACTATTACTATACAACGTGTAACGTTATATAGCACTACGTTATAACGTATAACGTTGTATACCATTCCGCTATAACGTATAACGTTATATACTATTACTATACAACGTGTAACGTTATATTGCATTAAGTTATAACGTATGACGTTATATACTATTACATTATAACGTATAACGTTATAGACTATTACTATACAACGGGTAACGTTATATAGTATTTCGTTATAACGCATATCGTTATATAGCACTTCGTTATAACGAATGACGTTATATAGTACTACGTAATAACGTATGACGTTACATAATATTGCTATATACCGTATAACATTGTATATTATTACTATACAACGTGTAACGTTATGTAGCACTACGTTAGAACGTATAACGCTATATACCATTACGCTATAACGAATAACGTTATATACTATTACTATACAAGGTGTCACGTTATATAGCCCTACGTTATAACGTATAACGTTATATACTATTACTATACAACGTGTAACGTTTTATTGCATTACGCTATAACGTATAACGTTGTATACCATTACGCTATAACGTATAACGTTATATACTATTACTATACAACGTGTAACGTTTTATTGTATTACGCTATAACGTATAACGTTGTATACGATTGCGCTATAACGTATAACGTTATATACTATTACTATACAACGTGTAACGTTATATAGCACTACGTTATAACGTATAACGTTATATATAATGACGCTATAACGTATAACGTTATATACTATTACTATACAACGTGTAGCGTTTTATTGCATTACGCTATAACGTATAACGTTGTATACCATTGCGCTATAACGTATAACGTTATATACTATTACTATACAACGTGTAACGTTTTATTGTATTACGCTATAACGTATGACGTTATATACTATTACGTTATAACGTATAACGTTATATACTATTACTATACAACGGGTAACGTTTTATTGCATTACGCTGTAACGTATAACGTTGTACACCATTACGATATAACGTATAACGTTATATACTATTACTATACAACGTGTAACGTTATATAGCACTACGTTATAGCGCATAACATTGTATACCATTACGCTATAACGTATAACGTTATAGACTATTACTATACAACGTGTAACGTTATATAGCACTACGTTATAACGTATAACGTTGTATACCATTACGCTATAACGTATAACGTTATATACTACTACTATACAACGTGTAACGTTTTATTGTATTACGCTATAACGTATAACGTTGTATACCATTACGCTATAACGTATAACGTTAGATACTATTACTATACAACGTGTAACGTTTTATTGTATTACGCTATAACGTATGACGTTATATACTATTACGTTATAACGTATAACGTTATATACTAATACTATACAACGGGTAACGTTATATAGTATTACGTTATAACGTACAACGTTATATAGTACTACGTTATAACGTATGACGTTACATAATTTTACTATATACCGTATAACGTTATATACTATTACTATACAACGTGTAACGTTATATAGCCCTACGTTATAACGTATAACGTTATATATCATGACGCTATAACGTATAACGTTATATACTATTACTATACAACGTGTAACGTTTTATTGTATTACGCTATAACGTATAACGTTGTATACCATTACGCTATAACGTATAACGTTAGATACTATTACAATACAACGTGTAACGTTTTATTGTATTACGCTATAACGTATAACGTTGTACACCATTACGCTATAACCTATAACGTTATATATTATTACTATAAAACGTGTAACGTTTTATTGCATTACGCTATAACGTATAACGTTGTATACCATTACGCTATGACGTATAACGTTATATACTATTACTATACAACGTGTAACGTTATATTGCATTACGCTATAACGTATAACGTTGTATACCATTACGCTATAACGTATAACGTTATATACTATTACTATACAACGTGCAACGTTTTATTGCATTACACTATAACGTATAACGTTGTATACTATTACGTTATAACGTATAACGTTATAGACTATTACTATACAACGGGTAACGTTATATAGTATTTCGTTATAACGTATATCGTTATATAGCACTTCGTTATAACGAATGACGTTATATAGTACTACGTTATAACGTATGACGTTACATAATATTGCTATATACCGTATAACATTGTATACTATTACTATACAACGTGTAACGTTATGTAGCACTACGTTAGAACGTATAACGCTATATACCATTACGCTATAACGAATAACGTTATATACTATTACTATACAAGGTGTCACGTTATATAGCCCTACGTTATAACGTATAACGTTATATACTATTACTATACAACGTGTAACGTTTTATTGCATTACGCTATAACGTATAACGTTGTATACCATTACGCTATAACGTATAACGTTATATACTATTACTATACAACGTGTAACGTTTTATTGTATTACGCTATAACGTATAACGTTGTATACGATTGCGCTATAACGTATAACGTTATATACTATTACTATACAACGTGTAACGTTTTATTGCATTACGCTGTAACGTATGACGTTATATACTATTACATTATAACGTATAACGTTATAGACTATTACTATACAACGGGTAACGTTATATAGTATTTCGTTATAACGTATATCGTTAGATAGCACTTCGTTATAACGAATGACGTTATATAGTACTACGTTATAACGTATGACGTTACATAATATTGCTATATACCGTATAACATTGTATACTATTACTATACAACGTGTAACGTTATATAGCACTACGTTATAACGTATAACGTTATATATCATGACGCTATAACGTATAATGTTATATACTATTACTATACAGCGTGTAACGTTTTATTGCATTACGCTATAACGTATAACGTTGTATACCATTACGCTATAACGTATAACGTTATATACTATTACTATACAACGTGTAATGTTATATTGCATTACGTTATAACGTATGACGTTATATACCATTACGCTATAACGTATAACGTTATAGACTATTACTATACAACGTGTAACGTTATATAGCACTACGTTATAACGTATAACGTTGTATACCATTCCGCTATAACGTATAACGTTATATACTATTACTATACAACGTGTAACGTTATATTGCATTAAGTTATAACGTATGACGTTATATACTATTACATTATAACGTATAACGTTATAGACTATTACTATACAACGGGTAACGTTATATAGTATTTCGTTATAACGTATATCGTTATATAGCACTTCGTTATAACGAATGACGTTATATAGTACTACGTTATAACGTATGACGTTACATAATATTGCTATATACCGTATAACATTGTATATTATTACTATACAACGTGTAACGTTATGTAGCACTACGTTAGAACGTATAACGCTATATACCATTACGCTATAACGAATAACGTTATATACTATTACTATACAAGGTGTCACGTTATATAGCCCTACGTTATAACGTATAACGTTATATACTATTACTATACAACGTGTAACGTTTTATTGCATTACGCTATAACGTATAACGTTGTATACCATTACGCTATAACGTATAACGTTATATACTATTACTATACAACGTGTAACGTTTTATTGTATTACGCTATAACGTATAACGTTGTATACGATTGCGCTATAACGTATAACGTTATATACTATTACTATACAACGTGTAACGTTATATAGCACTACGTTATAACGTATAACGTTATATATAATGACGCTATAACGTATAACGTTATATACTATTACTATACAACGTGTAGCGTTTTATTGCATTACGCTATAACGTATAACGTTGTATACCATTCCGCTATAACGTATAACGTTATATACTATTACTATACAACGGGTAACGTTATATAGCACTACGTTATAGCGCATAACATTGTATACCATTACGCTATAACGTATAACGTTATAGACTATTACTATACAACGTGTAACGTTATATAGCACTACGTTATAACGTATAACGTTGTATACCATTACGCTATAACGTATAACGTTATATACTACTACTATACAACGTGTAACGTTTTATTGTATTACGCTATAACGTATAACGTTGTATACCATTACGCTATAACGTATAACGTTAGATACTATTACTATACAACGTGTAACGTTTTATTGTATTACGCTATAACGTATGACGTTATATACTATTACGTTATAACGTATAACGTTATATACTATTACTATACAACGGGTAACGTTATATAGTATTACGTTATAACGTACAACGTTATATAGTACTACGTTATAACGTATGACGTTACATAATTTTACTATATACCGTATAACGTTATATACTATTACTATACAACGTGTAACGTTATATAGCCCTACGTTATAACGTATAACGTTATATATCATGACGCTATAACGTATAACGTTATATACTATTACTATACAACGTGTAACGTTTTATTGTATTACGCTATAACGTATAACGTTGTATACCATTACGCTATAACGTATAACGTTAGATACTATTACAATACAACGTGTAACGTTTTATTGTATTACGCTATAACGTATAACGTTGTACACCATTACGCTATAACCTATAACGTTATATATTATTACTATAAAACGTGTAACGTTTTATTGCATTACGCTATAACGTATAACGTTGTATACCATTACGCTATGACGTATAACGTTATATACTATTACTATACAACGTGTAACGTTATATTGCATTACGCTATAACGTATAACGTTGTATACCATTACGCTATAACGTATAACGTTATATACTATTACTATACAACGTGCAACGTTTTATTGCATTACACTATAACGTATAACGTTGTATACCATTACGTTATAACGTATAACGTTATAGACTATTACTATACAACGGGTAACGTTATATAGTATTTCGTTATAACGTATATCGTTATATAGTACTTCGTTATAACGAATGACGTTATATAGTACTACGTTATAACGTATGACGTTACATAATATTGCTATATACCGTATAACATTGTATACTATTACTATACAACGTGTAACGTTATATAGCACTACGTTATAACGTACAACGTTATATATCATGACGCTATAACGTATAACGTTATATACTATTACTATACAACGTGTAACGTTTTATTGCATTACGCTATAACGTATAACGTTGTATACCATTCCGCTATAACGTATAACGTTATATACTATTACTATACAACGTGTAACGTTTTATTGTATTACGCTATAACGTATGACTTTATATACTATTACGTTATAACGTATAACGTTATATACTATTATTATTCAACGGGTAACGCTTTATTGCATTACGCTGTAACGTATAACGTTGTACACCATTACGATATAACGTATAACGTTATATACTATTACTATACAACGTGTAACGTTATATAGCACTACGTTATAGCGCATAACATTGTATACCATTACGCTATAACGTATAACGTTATAGACTATTACTATACAACGTGTAACGTTATATAGCACTACGTTACAACGTATAACGTTGTATACCATTCCGCTATAACGTATAACGTTATATACTATTACTATACAACGTGTAACGTTATATTGCATTAAGTTATAACGTATGACGTTATATACTATTACATTATATTGTATAACGTTATAGACTATTACTATACAACGGGTAACGTTATATAGTATTTCGTTATAACGTATATCGTTATATAGTACTTCGTTATAACGAATGACGTTATATAGTACTACGTTATAACGTATGACGTTACATAGTATTGCTATATACCGTATAACATTGTATACTATTACTATACAACGTGTAACGTTATGTAGCACTACGTTAGAACGTATAACGCTATATACCATTACGCTATAACGAATAACGTTATATACTATTACTATACAAGGTGTAACGTTATATAGCCCTACGTTATAACGTATAACGTTATATATCATGACGCTATAACGTATAACGTTATATACTATTACTATACAACGTGTAACGTTATATTGCATTACGTTATAACGTATGACGTTATATACTATTACGTTATAACGTATAACGTTATATACTATTACTATACAACGTGTAACGTTATATAGCACTACGTTATAACGTATAACGTTATATATCATGACGCTATAACGTATAACGTTATATACTATTACTGTACAACGTGTAACGTTTTATTGCATTACGCTATAACGTATAACGTTGTATACCATTCCGCTATAACGTATAACGTTATATACTATTACTATACAACGTGTAACGTTTTATTGTATTACGCTATAACGTATGACGTTATATACTATTACGTTATAACGTATAACGTTATATACTATTACTATACAACGGGTAACGTTTTATTGCATTACGCTGTAACGTATAACGTTGTATACCATTACGATATAACGTATAACGTTATATACTACTACTATACAACGTGTAACGTTATATTTCATTACGTTATAACGTATGACGTTATATACTATTACGTTATAACGTATAACGTTATATACTAATACTATACAACGGGTAACGTTATATAGTATTACGTTATAACGTACAACGTTATATAGTACTACGTTATAACGTATGACGTTACATAATTTTACTATATACCGTATAACGTTATATACTATTACTATACAACGTGTAACGTTATATAGCCCTACGTTATAACGTATAACGTTATATATCATGACACTATAACGTATAACGTTATATACTATTACTATACAACGTGTAACGTTTTATTGTATTACGCTATAACGTATAACGTTGTATACCATTACGCTATAACGTATAACGTTAGATACTATTACTATACAACGTGTAACGTTTTATTGTATTACGCTATAACGTATAACGTTGTATACCATTACGCTATAACCTATAACGTTATATATTATTACTATAAAACGTGTAACGTTTTATTGCATTACGCTATAACGTATAACGTTGTATACCATTACGCTATGACGTATAACGTTATATACTATTACTATACAACGTGTAACGTTATATTGCATTACGTTATAACGTATGACGTTATATACTATTACGTTATAACGTATAACGATATATACTGTTACTATACAACGTGTAACGTTATATAGCACTACGTTATAACGTATAACGTTATATATCATGACGCTATAACGTATAACGTTATATACTATTACTATACAACGTGTAACGTTTTATTGCATTACGCTATAACGTGTGACGTTGTATACCATTACGCTATAACGTATAACGTTATATACTATTACTATACAACGTGCAACGTTTTATTGCATTACGCTATAACGTATAACGTTGTATACCATTACGCTATAACGTATAACGTTATATACTATTACTATACAACGTGTAATGTTATATTGCATTACGTTATAACGTATGACGTTATATACTATTACGTTATAACGTATAACGTTATAGACTATTACTATACAACGTGTAACGTTTTATTGTATTGCGCTATAACGTATGACTTTATATACTATTACGTTATAACGTATAACGTTATATACTACTACTATACAGCGGGTAACGCTTTATTGTATTACGCTATAACGTATAACGTTGTATACCATTACGCTATAACCTATAACGTTATATATTATTACTATAAAACGTGTAACGTTTTATTGCATTACGCTATAAAGTATAACGTTGTATACCATTACGCTATAACGTATAACGTTATATACTATTACTATACAACGTGTAACGTTTTATTGCATTACGCTATAACGTATAACGTTATATACTATTACTATACAACGTGTAACGTTATATAGCACTACGTTATAACGTATAACGTTATATACCATTACCCTATAACGTATAACGTTATATACTATTACTATACAACGTGTAACGTTATATAGCACTACGTTATAACGTATAACGTTGTATACCATTCCGCTATAACGTATAACGTTATATACTATTACTATACAACGTGTAACGTTTTATTGTATTACGCTATAACGTATGACTTTATATACTATTACGTTATAACGTATAACGTTATATACTATTACTATACAACGGGTAACGCTTTATTGCATTACGCTGTAACGTATAACGTTGTACACCATTACGATATAACGTATAACGTTATATACTATTACTATACAACGTGTAACGTTTTATTGCATTACGCTATAACGTATAACGTTGTATACCATTACGCTATAACGTATAACGTTATATACTATTACTATACAACGTGCAACGTTTTATTGCATTACGCTATAACGTATAACGTTGTATACCATTACGCTATAACGTATAACGTTATATACTATTACTATACAACGTGTAATGTTATATTGCATTACGTTATAACGTATGACGTTATATACTATTACGTTATAACGTATAACGTTATAGACTATTACTATACAACGTGTAACGTTTTATTGTATTGCGCTATAACGTATGACTTTATATACTATTACGTTATAACGTATAACGTTA
Organism: Bombus terrestris; assembly: GCF_910591885.1. NCBI lineage: Eukaryota > Metazoa > Arthropoda > Insecta > Hymenoptera > Apidae > Bombus > Bombus terrestris. The sequence goes on along the minus strand of NW_025963554.1, from coordinate 1,357,779 downwards.
TATACTACTACTATACAGCGGGTAACGCTTTATTGTATTACGCTATAACGTATAACGTTGTATACCATTACGCTATAACCTATAACGTTATATATTATTACTATAAAACGTGTAACGTTTTATTGCATTACGCTATAAAGTATAACGTTGTATACTATTACGTTATAACGTATAACGTTATATACTATTACTATACAACGTGTAACGTTTTATTGCATTACGCTATAACGTATAACGTTATATACTATTACTATACAACGTGTAACGTTATATAGCACTACGTTATAACGTATAACGTTATATACCATTAAGCTATAACGTATAACGTTATATACTATTACTATACAACGTGTAACGTTATATAGCACTACGTTATAACGTATAACGTTGTATACCATTCCGCTATAACGTATAACGTTATATACTATTACTATACAACGTGTAACGTTTTATTGTATTACGCTATAACGTATGACGTTATATACTATTACGTTATAACGTATAACGTTATATACTATTACTATACAACGGGTAACGCTTTATTGCATTACGCTGTAACGTATAACGTTGTACACCATTACGATATAACGTATAACGTTATATACTATTACTATACAACGTGTAACGTTATATAGCACTACGTTATAGCGCATAACATTGTATACCATTACGCTATAACGTATAACGTTATAGACTATTACTATACAACGTGTAACGTTATATAGCACTGCGTTATAACGTATAACGTTGTATACCATTCCGCTATAACGTATAACGTTATATACTATTACTATACAACGTGTAACGTTATGTTGCATTAAGTTATAACGTATGACGTTATATACTATTACCTTATAACGTATAACGTTATAAACTATTACTATACAACGGGTAACGTTATATAGTATTTCGTTATAACGTATATCGTTATATAATACTTCGTTATAACGAATGACGTTATATAGTACTACGTTATAACGTATGACGTTACATAATATTGCTATATACCGTATAACATTGTATACTATTACTATACAACGTGTAACGTTATGTAGCACTACGTTAGAACGTATAACGCTATATACCATTACGCTATAACGAATAACGTTATATACTATTACTATACAAGGTGTAACGTTATATAGCCCTACGTTATAACGTATAACGCTATATATCATGACGCTATAACGTATAACGTTATATAGTATTACTATACAACGTGTAACGTTATATTGCATTACGTTATAACGTATGACGTTATATACTATTACGTTATAACGTATAACGTTATATACTATTACTATACAACGTGTAACGTTATATAGCACTACGTTATAACGTATAACGTTATATATCATGACGCTATAACGTATAACGTTATATACTATTACTGTACAACGTGTAACGTTTTATTGCACTACGCTATAACGTATAACGTTGTATACAAATTCCGCTATAACGTATAACGTTATATACTATTACTATACAACGTGTAACGTTTTATTGTATTACGCTATAACGTATGACGTTATATACTATTACGTTATAACGTATAACGTTATATACTATTACTATACAACGGGTAACGTTTTATTGCATTACGCTGTAACGTATAACGTTGTACACCATTACGATATAACGTATAACGTTATATACTATTACTATACAACGTGTAACGTTATATAGCACTACGTTATAGCGCATAACATTGTATACCATTACGCTAGAACGTATAACGTTATAGACTATTACTATACAACGTGTAACGTTATATAGCACTACGTTATAACGTATAACGTTGTATACCATTACGCTATAACGTATAACGTTATATACTACTACTATACAACGTGTAACGTTATATTTCATTACGTTATAACGTATGACGTTATATACTATTACGTTATAACGTATAACGTTATATACTAATACTATACAACGGGTAACGTTATATAGTATTACGTTATAACGTACAACGTTATATAGTACTACGTTATAACGTATGACGTTACATAGTTTTACTATATACCGTATAACGTTATATACTATAACTATACAACGTGTAACGTTATATAGCCCTACGTTATAACGTATAACGTTATATATCATGACGCTATAACGTATAACGTTATATACTATTACTATACAACGTGTAACGTTTTATTGTATTACGTTATAACGTATAACGTTGTATACCATTACGCTATAACGTATAACGTTAGATACTATTACTATACAACGTGTAACGTTTTATTGTATTACGCTATAACGTATAACGTTGTATACCATTACGCTATAACCTATAACGTTATATATTATTACTATAAAACGTGTAACGTTTTATTGCATTACGCTATAACGTATAACGTTGTATACCATTACGCTATGACGTATAACGTTATATACTATTACTATACAACGTGTAACGTTATATTGCATTACGTTATAACGTATAACGATATATACTATTACTATACAACGTGTAACGTTATATAGCACTACGTTATAACGGATAACGTTATATACCATTACGCTATAACGTATAATGTAATATACTATTACTATACAGCGTGTAACGTATTATTGCATTACGCTATAACGTATAACGTTGTATACCATTACGCTATAACGTATAACGTTATATACTATTACTATACAACGTGTAATGTTATATTGCATTACGTTATAACGTATGACGTTATATACTATTACGTTATAACGTATAACGTTATAGACTATTACTATACAACGGGTAACGTTATATAGTATTTCGTTATAACGTATATCGTTATATAGTACTTCGTTATAACGAATGACGTTATATAGTAGTACGTTATAACGTATGACGTTACATAATATTGCTATATACCGTATAACATTGTATACTATTACTATACAACGTGGAAGGTTATATAGCACTACGTTATAACGTATAACGTTATATATCATGACGCTATAACGTATAACGTTATATACTATTACTATACAACGTGTAACGTTTTATTGCATTACGCTATAACGTATAACGTTGTGTACCATTCCGCTATAACGTATAACGTTATATACTATTACTATACAACGTGTAACGTTATATTGCATTACGTTATAACGTATGACGTTATATACTATTACGTTATAACGTATAACATTATAGACTATTACTATACAACGTGTAACGTTTTATTGTATTGCGCTATAACGTATGACTTTATATACTATTACGTTATAACGTATAACGTTATATACTACTACTATACAGCGGGTAACGCTTTATTGTATTACGCTATAACGTATAACGTTGTATACCATTACGCTATAACCTATAACGTTATATATTATTACTATAAAACGTGTAACGTTTTATTGCATTACGCTATAAAGTATAACGTTGTATACCATTACGCTATAACGTATAACGTCAGATACTATTACTATACAACGTGTAACGTTTTATTGCATTACGCTATAACGTATAACGTTATATACTATTACTATACAACGTGTAACGTTATATAGCACTACGTTATAACGTATAACGTTATATACCATTACCCTATAACGTATAACGTTATATACTATTACTATACAACGTGTAACGTTATATAGCACTACGTTATAACGTATAACGTTGTATACCATTCCGCTATAACGTATAACGTTATATACTATTACTATACAACGTGTAACGTTTTATTGTATTACGCTATAACGTATGACTTTATATACTATTACGTTATAACGTATAACGTTATATACTATTACTATACAACGGGTAACGCTTTATTGCATTACGCTGTAACGTATAACGTTGTACACCATTACGATATAACGTATAACGTTATATACTATTACTATACAACGTGTAACGTTATATAGCACTACGTTATAGCGCATAACATTGTATACCATTACGCTATAACGTATAACGTTATAGACTATTACTATACAACGTGTAACGTTATATAGCACTGCGTTATAACGTATAACGTTGTATACCATTCCGCTGTAACGTATAACGTTATATACTATTACTATGCAACGTGTAACGTTATGTTGCATTAAGTTATAACGTATGACGTTATATACTATTACCTTATAACGTATAACGTTATAAACTATTACTATACAACGGGTAACGTTATATAGTATTTCGTTATAACGTATATCGTTATATAATACTTCGTTATAACGAATGACGTTATATAGTACTACGTTATAACGTATGACGTTACATAATATTGCTATATACCGTATAACATTGTATACTATTACTATACAACGTGTAACGTTATGTAGCACTACGTTAGAACGTATAACGCTATATACCATTACGCTATAACGAATAACGTTATATACTATTACTATACAAGGTGTAACGTTATATAGCCCTACGTTATAACGTATAACGCTATATATCATGACGCTATAACGTATAACGTTATATAGTATTACTATACAACGTGTAACGATATTGCATTACGTTATAACGTATGACGTTATATACTATTACGTTATAACGTATAACGTTATATACTATTACTACACAACGTGTAACGTTATATAGCACTACGTTATAACGTATAACGTTATATATCATGACGCTATAACGTATAACGTTATATACTATTACTGTACAACGTGTAACGTTTTATTGCATTACGCTATAACGTATAACGTTGTATACCATTCCGCTATAACGTATAACGTTATATACTATTACTATACAACGTGTAACGTTTTATTGTATTACGCTATAACGTATGACGTTATATACTATTACGTTATAACGTATAACGTTATATACTATTACTATACAACGGGTAACGTTTTATTGCATTACGCTGTAACGTATAACGTTGTACACCATTACGATATAACGTATAACGTTATATACTATTACTATACAACGTGTAACGTTATATAGCACTACGTTATAGCGCATAACATTGTATACCATTACGCTAGAACGTATAACGTTATAGACTATTACTATACAACGTGTAACGTTATATAGCACTACGTTATAACGTATAACGTTGTATACCATTACGCTATAACGTATAACGTTATATACTACTACTATACAACGTGTAACGTTATATTTCATTACGTTATAACGTATGACGTTATATACTATTACGTTATAACGTATAACGTTATATACTAATACTATACAACGGGTAACGTTATATAGTATTACGTTATAACGTACAACGTTATATAGTACTACGTTATAACGTATGACGTTACATAGTTTTACTATATACCGTATAACGTTGTATACTATAACTATACAACGTGTAACGTTATATAGCACTACGTTATAACGTATAACGTTATATATCATGACGCTATAACGTATAACGTTATATACTATTACTGTACAACGTGTAACGTTTTATTGCATTACGCTATAACGTATAACGTTGTATACCATTCCGCTATAACGTATAACGTTATATACTATTACTATACAACGTGTAACGTTTTATTGTATTACGCTATAACGTATGACGTTATATACTATTACGTTATAACGTATAACGTTATATACTATTACTATACAACGGGTAACGTTTTATTGCATTACGCTGTAACGTATAACGTTGTATACCATTACGATATAACGTATAACGTTATATACTACTACTATACAACGTGTAACGTTATATTTCATTACGTTATAACGTATGACGTTATATACTATTACGTTATAACGTATAACGTTATATACTATTACTATACAACGGGTAACGTTATATAGTATTACGTTATAACGTACAACGTTATATAGTACTACGTTATAACGTATGACGTTACATAATTTTACTATATACCGTATAACGTTATATACTATTACTATACAACGTGTAACGTTATATAGCCCTACGTTATAACGTATAACGTTATATATCATGACACTATAACGTATAACGTTATATACTATTACTATACAACGTGTAACGTTTTATTGTATTACGCTATAACGTATAACGTTGTATACCATTACGCTATAACGTATAACGTTAGATACTATTACTATACAACGTGTAACGTTTTATTGTATTACGCTATAACGTATAACGTTGTATACCATTACGCTATAACCTATAACGTTATATATTATTACTATAAAACGTGTAACGTTTTATTGCATTACGCTATAACGTATAACGTTGTATACCATTACGCTATGACGTATAACGTTATATACTATTACTATACAACGTGTAACGTTATATTGCATTACGTTATAACGTATGACGTTATATACTATTACGTTATAACGTATAACGATATATACTATTACTATACAACGTGTAACGTTATATAGCACTACGTTATAACGTATAACGTTATATATCATGACGCTATAACGTATAACGTTATATACTATTACTATACAACGTGTAACGTTTTATTGCATTACGCTATAACGTATAACGTTGTATACCATTACGCTATAACGTATAACGTTATATACTATTACTATACAACGTGCAACGTTTTATTGCATTACGCTATAACGTATAACGTTGTATACCATTACGCTATAACGTATAACGTTATATACTATTACTATACAACGTGTAATGTTATATTGCATTACGTTATAACGTATGACGTTATATACTATTACGTTATAACGTATAACGTTATAGACTATTACTATACAACGTGTAACGTTTTATTGTATTGCGCTATAACGTATGACTTTATATACTATTACGTTATAACGTATAACGTTATATACTACTACTATACAGCGGGTAACGCTTTATTGTATTACGCTATAACGTATAACGTTGTATACCATTACGCTATAACCTATAACGTTATATATTATTACTATAAAACGTGTAACGTTTTATTGCATTACGCTATAACGTATAACGTTGTATACCATTACGCTATAACGTATAACGTTATATACTATTACTATACAACGTGTAACGTTTTATTGCATTACGCTATAACGTATAACGTTATATACTATTACTATACAACGTGTAACGTTATATAGCACTACGTTATAACGTATAACGTTATATACCATTCCGCTATAACGTATAACGTTATATACTATTACTATACAACGTGTAACGTTATATAGCACTACGTTATAACGTATAACGTTGTATACCATTCCGCTATAACGTATAACGTTATATACTATTACTATACAACGTGTAACGTTTTATTGTATTACGCTATAACGTATGACTTTATATACTATTACGTTATAACGTATAACGTTATATACTATTACTATACAACGGGTAACGCTTTATTGCATTACGCTGTAACGTATAACGTTGTACACCATTACGATATGACGTATAACGTTATATACTATTACTATACAACGTGTAACGTTTTATTGCATTACGCTATAACGTATAACGTTGTATACCATTACGCTATAACGTATAACGTTATATACTATTACTATACAACGTGCAACGTTTTATTGCATTACGCTATAACGTATAACGTTGTATACCATTACGCTATAACGTATAACGTTATATACTATTACTATACAACGTGTAATGTTATATTGCATTACGTTATAACGTATGACGTTATATACTATTACGTTATAACGTATAACGTTATAGACTATTACTATACAACGTGTAACGTTTTATTGTATTGCGCTATAACGTATGACTTTATATACTATTACGTTATAACGTATAACGTTATATACTACTACTATACAGCGGGTAACGCTTTATTGTATTACGCTATAACGTATAACGTTGTATACCATTACGCTATAACCTATAACGTTATATATTATTACTATAAAACGTGTAACGTTTTATTGCATTACGCTATAACGTATAACGTTATATACCATTACGCTATAACGTATAACGTTATATACTATTACTATACAACGTGTAACGTTTTATTGCATTACGCTATAACGTATAACGTTATATACTATTACTATACAACGTGTAACGTTATATAGCACTACGTTATAACGTATAACGTTGTTTACCATTCCGCTATAACGTATAACGTTATATACTATTACTATACAACGTGTAACGTTATATAGCACTACGTTATAACGTATAACGTTGTATACCATTCCGCTATAACGTATAACGTTATATACTATTACTATACAACGTGTAACGTTTTATTGTATTACGCTATAACGTATGACGTTATATACTATTACGTTATAACGTATAACGTTATATACTATTACTATACAACGGGTAACGCTTTATTGCATTACGCTGTAACGTATAACGTTGTACACCATTACGATATAACGTATAACGTTATATACTATTACTATACAACGTGTAACGTTATATAGCACTACGTTATAGCGCATAACATTGTATACCATTACGCTATAACGTATAACGTTATAGACTATTACTATACAACGTGTAACGTTATATAGCACTGCGTTATAACGTATAACGTTGTATACCATTCCGCTATAACGTATAACGTTATATACTATTACTATACAACGTGTAACGTTATGTTGCATTAAGTTATAACGTATGACGTTATATACTATTACCTTATAACGTATAACGTTATAAACTATTACTATACAACGGGTAACGTTATATAGTATTTCGTTATAACGTATATCGTTATATAATACTTCGTTATAACGAATGACGTTATATAGTACTACGTTATAACGTATGACGTTACATAATATTGCTATATACCGTATAACATTGTATACTATTACTATACAACGTGTAACGTTATGTAGCACTACGTTAGAACGTATAACGCTATATACCATTACGCTATAACGAATAACGTTATATACTATTACTATACAAGGTGTAACGTTATATAGCCCTACGTTATAACGTATAACGCTATATATCATGACGCTATAACGTATAACGTTATATAGTATTACTATACAACGTGTAACGTTATATTGCATTACGTTATAACGTATGACGTTATATACTATTACGTTATAACGTATAACGTTATATACTATTACTATACAACGTGTAACGTTATATAGCACTACGTTATAACGTATAACGTTATATATCATGACGCTATAACGTATAACGTTATATACTATTACTGTACAACGTGTAACGTTTTATTGCACTACGCTATAACGTATAACGTTGTATACAAATTCCGCTATAACGTATAACGTTATATACTATTACTATACAACGTGTAACGTTTTATTGTATTACGCTATAACGTATGACGTTATATACTATTACGTTATAACGTATAACGTTATATACTATTACTATACAACGGGTAACGTTTTATTGCATTACGCTGTAACGTATAACGTTGTACACCATTACGATATAACGTATAACGTTATATACTATTACTATACAACGTGTAACGTTATATAGCACTACGTTATAGCGCATAACATTGTATACCATTACGCTAGAACGTATAACGTTATAGACTATTACTATACAACGTGTAACGTTATATAGCACTACGTTATAACGTATAACGTTGTATACCATTACGCTATAACGTATAACGTTATATACTACTACTATACAACGTGTAACGTTATATTTCATTACGTTATAACGTATGACGTTATATACTATTACGTTATAACGTATAACGTTATATACTAATACTATACAACGGGTAACGTTATATAGTATTACGTTATAACGTACAACGTTATATAGTACTACGTTATAACGTATGACGTTACATAGTTTTACTATATACCGTATAACGTTATATACTATAACTATACAACGTGTAACGTTATATAGCCCTACGTTATAACGTATAACGTTATATATCATGACGCTATAACGTATAACGTTATATACTATTACTATACAACGTGTAACGTTTTATTGTATTACGTTATAACGTATAACGTTGTATACCATTACGCTATAACGTATAACGTTAGATACTATTACTATACAACGTGTAACGTTTTATTGTATTACGCTATAACGTATAACGTTGTATACCATTACGCTATAACCTATAACGTTATATATTATTACTATAAAACGTGTAACGTTTTATTGCATTACGCTATAACGTATAACGTTGTATACCATTACGCTATGACGTATAACGTTATATACTATTACTATACAACGTGTAACGTTATATTGCATTACGTTATAACGTATAACGATATATACTATTACTATACAACGTGTAACGTTATATAGCACTACGTTATAACGGATAACGTTATATACCATTACGCTATAACGTATAATGTAATATACTATTACTATACAGCGTGTAACGTATTATTGCATTACGCTATAACGTATAACGTTGTATACCATTACGCTATAACGTATAACGTTATATACTATTACTATACAACGTGTAATGTTATATTGCATTACGTTATAACGTATGACGTTATATACTATTACGTTATAACGTATAACGTTATAGACTATTACTATACAACGGGTAACGTTATATAGTATTTCGTTATAACGTATATCGTTATATAGTACTTCGTTATAACGAATGACGTTATATAGTAGTACGTTATAACGTATGACGTTACATAATATTGCTATATACCGTATAACATTGTATACTATTACTATACAACGTGGAAGGTTATATAGCACTACGTTATAACGTATAACGTTATATATCATGACGCTATAACGTATAACGTTATATACTATTACTATACAACGTGTAACGTTTTATTGCATTACGCTATAACGTATAACGTTGTGTACCATTCCGCTATAACGTATAACGTTATATACTATTACTATACAACGTGTAACGTTATATTGCATTACGTTATAACGTATGACGTTATATACTATTACGTTATAACGTATAACGTTATAGACTATTACTATACAACGTGTAACGTTTTATTGTATTGCGCTATAACGTATGACTTTATATACTATTACGTTATAACGTATAACGTTATATACTACTACTATACAGCGGGTAACGCTTTATTGTATTACGCTATAACGTATAACGTTGTATACCATTACGCTATAACCTATAACGTTATATATTATTACTATAAAACGTGTAACGTTTTATTGCATTACGCTATAAAGTATAACGTTGTATACCATTACGCTATAACGTATAACGTTAGATACTATTACTATACAACGTGTAACGTTTTATTGCATTACGCTATAACGTATAACGTTATATACTATTACTATACAACGTGTAACGTTATATAGCACTACGTTATAACGTATAACGTTATATACCATTACCCTATAACGTATAACGTTATATACTATTACTATACAACGTGTAACGTTATATAGCACTACGTTATAACGTATAACGTTGTATACCATTCCGCTATAACGTATAACGTTATATACTATTACTATACAACGTGTAACGTTTTATTGTATTACGCTATAACGTATGACGTTATATACTATTACGTTATAACGTATAACGTTATATACTATTACTATACAACGGGTAACGCTTTATTGCATTACGCTGTAACGTATAACGTTGTACACCATTACGATATAACGTATAACGTTATATACTATTACTATACAACGTGTAACGTTATATAGCACTACGTTATAGCGCATAACATTGTATACCATTACGCTATAACGTATAACGTTATAGACTATTACTATACAACGTGTAACGTTATATAGCACTGCGTTATAACGTATAACGTTGTATACCATTCCGCTGTAACGTATAACGTTATATACTATTACTATGCAACGTGTAACGTTATGTTGCATTAAGTTATAACGTATGACGTTATATACTATTACCTTATAACGTATAACGTTATAAACTATTACTATACAACGGGTAACGTTATATAGTATTTCGTTATAACGTATATCGTTATATAATACTTCGTTATAACGAATGACGTTATATAGTACTACGTTATAACGTATGACGTTACATAATATTGCTATATACCGTATAACATTGTATACTATTACTATACAACGTGTAACGTTATGTAGCACTACGTTAGAACGTATAACGCTATATACCATTACGCTATAACGAATAACGTTATATACTATTACTATACAAGGTGTAACGTTATATAGCCCTACGTTATAACGTATAACGCTATATATCATGACGCTATAACGTATAACGTTATATAGTATTACTATACAACGTGTAACGATATTGCATTACGTTATAACGTATGACGTTATATACTATTACGTTATAACGTATAACGTTATATACTATTACTACACAACGTGTAACGTTATATAGCACTACGTTATAACGTATAACGTTATATATCATGACGCTATAACGTATAACGTTATATACTATTACTGTACAACGTGTAACGTTTTATTGCATTACGCTATAACGTATAACGTTGTATACCATTCCGCTATAACGTATAACGTTATATACTATTACTATACAACGTGTAACGTTTTATTGTATTACGCTATAACGTATGACGTTATATACTATTACGTTATAACGTATAACGTTATATACTATTACTATACAACGGGTAACGTTTTATTGCATTACGCTGTAACGTATAACGTTGTACACCATTACGATATAACGTATAACGTTATATACTATTACTATACAACGTGTAACGTTATATAGCACTACGTTATAGCGCATAACATTGTATACCATTACGCTAGAACGTATAACGTTATAGACTATTACTATACAACGTGTAACGTTATATAGCACTACGTTATAACGTATAACGTTGTATACCATTACGCTATAACGTATAACGTTATATACTACTACTATACAACGTGTAACGTTATATTTCATTACGTTATAACGTATGACGTTATATACTATTACGTTATAACGTATAACGTTATATACTAATACTATACAACGGGTAACGTTATATAGTATTACGTTATAACGTACAACGTTATATAGTACTACGTTATAACGTATGACGTTACATAGTTTTACTATATACCGTATAACGTTATATACTATAACTATACAACGTGTAACGTTATATAGCCCTACGTTATAACGTATAACGTTATATATCATGACGCTATAACGTATAACGTTATATACTATTACTATACAACGTGTAACGTTTTATTGTATTACGTTATAACGTATAACGTTGTATACCATTACGCTATAACGTATAACGTTAGATACTATTACTATACAACGTGTAACGTTTTATTGTATTACGCTATAACGTATAACGTTGTATACCATTACGCTATAACCTATAACGTTATATATTATTACTATAAAACGTGTAACGTTTTATTGCATTACGCTATAACGTATAACGTTGTATACCATTACGCTATGACGTATAACGTTATATACTATTACTATACAACGTGTAACGTTATATTGCATTACGTTATAACGTATGACGTTATATACTATTACGTTATAACGTATAACGATATATACTATTACTATACAACGTGTAACGTTATATAGCACTACGTTATAACGGATAACGTTATATACCATTACGCTATAACGTATAATGTAATATACTATTACTATACAGCGTGTAACGTATTATTGCATTACGCTATAACGTATAACGTTGTATACCATTACGCTATAACGTATAACGTTATATACTATTACTATACAACGTGTAATGTTATATTGCATTACGTTATAACGTATGACGTTATATACTATTACGTTATAACGTATAACGTTATAGACTATTACTATACAACGGGTAACGTTATATAGTATTTCGTTATAACGTATATCGTTATATAGTACTTCGTTATAACGAATGACGTTATATAGTAGTACGTTATAACGTATGACGTTACATAATATTGCTATATACCGTATAACATTGTATACTATTACTATACAACGTGGAAGGTTATATAGCACTACGTTATAACGTATAACGTTATATATCATGACGCTATAACGTATAACGTTATATACTATTACTATACAACGTGTAACGTTTTATTGCATTACGCTATAACGTATAACGTTGTGTACCATTCCGCTATAACGTATAACGTTATATACTATTACTATACAACGTGTAACGTTATATTGCATTAAGTTATAACGTATGACGTTATATACTATTACATTATAACGTATAACGTTATAGACTATTACTATACAACGGGTAACGTTATATAGTATTTCGTTATAACGTATATCGTTATATAGTACTTCGTTATAACGAATGACGTGATATAGTACTACGTTATAACGTATGACGTTACATAATAATGCTATATACCGTATAACATTGTATACTATTACTATACAACGTGTAACGTTATGTAGCACTACGTTAGAACGTATAACGCTATATACCATTACGCTATAACGAATAACGTTATATACTATTACTATACAAAGTGTAACGTTATATAGCCCTACGTTATAACGTATAACGTTATATATCATGACGCTATAACGTATAACGTTATATACTATTACTATACAACGTGTAACGTTTTATTGTATTACGCTATAACGTATAACGTTGTATACCATTACGTTATAACGTATAACGTTAGATACTATTACTATACAACGTGTAACGTTTTATTGTATTACGCTATAACGTATAACGTTGTATACCATTACGCTATAACGTATAACGTTATATATTATTACTATACAACGTGCAACGTTTTATTGCATTACGCTATAACGTATAACGTTGTATACCATTACGCTATAACGTATAACGTTATATAGTATTACTATACAACGTGTAATGTTATATTGCATTACGTTATAACGTATGACGTTATATACTATTACCTTATAACGTATAACGTTATAAACTATTACTATACAACGGGTAACGTTATATAGTATTTCGTTATAACGTATATCGTTATATAATACTTCGTTATAACGAATGACGTTATATAGTACTACGTTATAACGTATGACGTTACATAATATTGCTATATACCGTATAACATTGTATACTATTACTATACAACGTGTAACGTTATGTAGCACTACGTTAGAACGTATAACGCTATATACCATTACGCTATAACGAATAACGTTATATACTATTACTATACAACGTGTAACGTTATGTAGCACTACGTTAGAACGTATAACGCTATATACCATTACGCTATAACGAATAACGTTATATACTATTACTATACAAGGTGTAACGTTATATAGCCCTACGTTATAACGTATAACGCTATATATCATGACGCTATAACGTATAACGTTATATAGTATTACTATACAACGTGTAACGATATTGCATTACGTTATAACGTATGACGTTATATACTATTACGTTATAACGTATAACGTTATATACTATTACTACACAACGTGTAACGTTATATAGCACTACGTTATAACGTATAACGTTATATATCATGACGCTATAACGTATAACGTTATATACTATTACTGTACAACGTGTAACGTTTTATTGCATTACGCTATAACGTATAACGTTGTATACCATTCCGCTATAACGTATAACGTTATATACTATTACTATACAACGTGTAACGTTTTATTGTATTACGCTATAACGTATGACGTTATATACTATTACGTTATAACGTATAACGTTATATACTATTACTATACAACGGGTAACGTTTTATTGCATTACGCTGTAACGTATAACGTTGTACACCATTACGATATAACGTATAACGTTATATACTATTACTATACAACGTGTAACGTTATATAGCACTACGTTATAGCGCATAACATTGTATACCATTACGCTAGAACGTATAACGTTATAGACTATTACTATACAACGTGTAACGTTATATAGCACTACGTTATAACGTATAACGTTGTATACCATTACGCTATAACGTATAACGTTATATACTACTACTATACAACGTGTAACGTTATATTTCATTACGTTATAACGTATGACGTTATATACTATTACGTTATAACGTATAACGTTATATACTAATACTATACAACGGGTAACGTTATATAGTATTACGTTATAACGTACAACGTTATATAGTACTACGTTATAACGTATGACGTTACATAGTTTTACTATATACCGTATAACGTTATATACTATAACTATACAACGTGTAACGTTATATAGCCCTACGTTATAACGTATAACGTTATATATCATGACGCTATAACGTATAACGTTATATACTATTACTATACAACGTGTAACGTTTTATTGTATTACGTTATAACGTATAACGTTGTATACCATTACGCTATAACGTATAACGTTAGATACTATTACTATACAACGTGTAACGTTTTATTGTATTACGCTATAACGTATAACGTTGTATACCATTACGCTATAACCTATAACGTTATATACTATTACTATAAAACGTGTAAAGTTTTATTGCATTACGCTATAACGTATAACGTTGTATACCATTACGCTATGACGTATAACGTTATATACTATTACTATACAACGTGTAACGTTATATTGCATTACGTTATAACGTATGACGTTATATACTATTACGTTATAACGTATAACGATATATACTATTACTATACAACGTGTAACGTTATATAGCACTACGTTATAACGGATAACGTTATATACCATTACGCTATAACGTATAATGTAATATACTATTACTATACAGCGTGTAACGTATTATTGCATTACGCTATAACGTATAACGTTGTATACCATTACGCTATAACGTATAACGTTATATACTATTACTATACAACGTGTAATGTTATATTGCATTACGTTATAACGTATGACGTTATATACTATTACGTTATAACGTATAACGTTATAGACTATTACTATACAACGGGTAACGTTATATAGTATTTCGTTATAACGTATATCGTTATATAGTACTTCGTTATAACGAATGACGTTATATAGTAGTACGTTATAACGTATGACGTTACATAATATTGCTATATACCGTATAACATTGTATACTATTACTATACAACGTGGAAGGTTATATAGCACTACGTTATAACGTATAACGTTATATATCATGACGCTATAACGTATAACGTTATATACTATTACTATACAACGTGTAACGTTTTATTGCATTACGCTATAACGTATAACGTTGTGTACCATTCCGCTATAACGTATAACGTTATATACTATTACTATACAACGTGTAACGTTATATTGCATTAAGTTATAACGTATGACGTTATATACTATTACATTATAACGTATAACGTTATAGACTATTACTATACAACGGGTAACGTTATATAGTATTTCGTTATAACGTATATCGTTATATAGTACTTCGTTATAACGAATGACGTGATATAGTACTACGTTATAACGTATGACGTTACATAATAATGCTATATACCGTATAACATTGTATACTATTACTATACAACGTGTAACGTTATGTAGCACTACGTTAGAACGTATAACGCTATATACCATTACGCTATAACGAATAACGTTATATACTATTACTATACAAAGTGTAACGTTATATAGCCCTACGTTATAACGTATAACGTTATATATCATGACGCTATAACGTATAACGTTATATACTATTACTATACAACGTGTAACGTTTTATTGTATTACGCTATAACGTATAACGTTGTATACCATTACGTTATAACGTATAACGTTAGATACTATTACTATACAACGTGTAACGTTTTATTGTATTACGCTATAACGTATAACGTTGTATACCATTACGCTATAACGTATAACGTTATATATTATTACTATACAACGTGCAACGTTTTATTGCATTACGCTATAACGTATAACGTTGTATACCATTACGCTATAACGTATAACGTTATATAGTATTACTATACAACGTGTAATGTTATATTGCATTACGTTATAACGTATGACGTTATATACTATTACGTTATAACGTATAACGTTATAGACTATTACTATACAACGGGTAACGTTATATAGTATTTCGTTATAACGTATATCGTTATATAGTACTTCGTTATAACGAATGACGTTATATAGTACTACGTTATAACGTATGACGTTACATAATATTGCTATATACCGTATAACATTGTATACTATTACTATACAACGTGTAACGTTATATAGCACTACGTTATAACGTATAACGTTATATATCATGACGCTATAACGTATAACGTTATATACTATTACTATACAACGTGTAACGTTTTATTGCATTACGCTATAACGTATAACGTTGTATACCATTACGATATAACGTATAACGTTATATACTATTACTATACAACGTGTAACGTTATATAGCACTACGTTATAGCGCATAACATTGTATACCATTACGCTATAACGTATAACGTTATAGACTATTACTATACAACGTGTAACGTTATATAGCACTACGTTATAACGTATAACGTTGTATACCATTACGCTATAACGTATAACGTTATATACTACTACTATACAACGTGTAACGTTATATTTCATTACGTTATAACGTATGACGTTATATACTATTACGTTATAACGTATAACGTTATATACTAATACTATACAACGGGTAACGTTATATAGTATTACGTTCTAACGTACAACGTTATATAGTACTACGTTATAACGTATGACGTTACATAGTTTTACTATATACCGTATAACGTTATATACTATAACTATACAACGTGTAACGTTATATAGCCCTACGTTATAACGTATAACGTTATATATCATGACGCTATAACGTATAACGTTATATACTATTACTATACAACGTGTAACGTTTTATTGTATTACGTTATAACGTGTAACGTTGTATACCATTACGCTATAACGTATAACGTTAGATACTATTACTATACAACGTGTAACGTTTTATTGTATTACGCTATAACGTATAACGTTGTATACCATTACGGTATAACCTATAACGTTATATATTATTACTATAAAACGTGTAACGTTTTATTGCATTACGCTATAACGTATAACGTTGTATACCATTACGCTATGACGTATAACGTTATATACTATTACTATACAACGTGTAACGTTATATTGCATTACGTTATAACGTATGACGTTATATACTATTACGTTATAACGTATAACGATATATACTATTACTATACAACGTGTAACGTTATATAGCACTACGTTATAACGTATAACGTTATATACCATTACACTATAACGTATAACGTTATATACTATTACTATACAACGTGTAACGTTATATAGCACTACGTTATAACGTATAACGTTATATACCATTACGCTATAACGTATAATGTTATATACTATTACTATACAGCGTGTAACGTATTATTGCATTACGCTATAACGTATAACGTTGTATACCATTACGCTATAACGTATAACGTTATATACTATTACTATACAACGTGTAATGTTATATTGCATTACGTTATAACGTATGACGTTATATAGTATTACGTTATAACGTATAACGTTATAGACTATTACTATACAACGGGTAACGTTATATAGTATTTCGTTATAACGTATATCGTTATATAGTACTTCGTTATAACGAATGACGTTATATAGTACTACGTTATAACGTATGACGTTACATAATATTGCTATATACCGTATAACATTGTATACTATTACTATACAACGTGTAACGTTATATAGCACTACGTTATAGCGCATAACATTGTATACCATTACGCTATAACGTATAACGTTATAGACTATTACTATACAACGTGTAACGTTATATAGCACTACGTTATAACGTATAACGTTGTATACCATTCCGCTATAACGTATAACGTTATATACTATTACTATACAACGTGTAACGTTTTATTGTATTACGCTATAACGTATGACTTTATATACTATTACGTTATAACGTATAACGTTATATACTATTACTATACAACGGGTAACGCTTTATTGCATTACGCTGTAACGTATAACGTTGTACACCATTGCGATATAACGTATAACGTTATATACTATTACTATACAACGTGTAACGTTATATAGCACTACGTTATAGCGCATAACATTGTATACCATTACGCTATAACGTATAACGTTATAGACTATTACTATACAACGTGTAACGTTATATAGCACTACGTTATAACGTATAACGTTGTATACCATTCCGCTATAACGTATAACGTTATATACTATTACTATACAACGTGTAACGTTATATTGCATTAAGTTATAACGTATGACGTTATATACTATTACCTTATAACGTATAACGTTATAGACTATTACTATACAACGGGTAACGTTATATAGTATTTCGTTATAACGTATATCGTTATATAGTACTTCGTTATAACGAATGACGTTATATAGTACTACGTTATAACGTATGACGTTACATAATATTGCTATATACCGTATAACATTGTATACTATTACTATACAACGTGTAACGTTATGTAGCACTACGTTAGAACGTATAACGCTATATACCATTACGCTATAACGAATAACATTATATGCTATTATTATACAAGGTGTAACGTTATATAGCCCTACGTTATAACGTATAACGTTATATATCATGACGCTATAACGTATAACGTTATATAGTATTACTATACAACGTGTAACGTTATATTGCATTACGTTATAACGTATGACGTTATATACTATTACGTTATAACGTATAACGTTATATACTACTACTATACAACGTGTAACGTTATATAGCACTACGTTATAACGTATAACGTTATATATCATGACGCTATAACGTATAACGTTATATACTATTACTGTACAACGTGTAACGTTTTATTGCATTACGCTATAACGTATAACGTTGTATACCATTCCGCTATAACGTATAACGTTATATACTATTACTATACAACGTGTAACGTTTTATTGTATTACGCTATAACGTATGACGTTATATACTATTACGTTATAACGTATAACGTTATATACTATTACTATACAACGGGTAACGTTTTATTGCATTACGCTGTAACGTATAACGTTATATACTATTACGTTATAACGTATAACGATATATACTATTACTATACGACGTGTAACGTTATATAGCACTACGCTATAACGTATAACGTTATATATCATGCCGCTGTAACGTATAACGTTATATACTATTACTATACAACGTGTAACGTTTTATTGCATTACGCTATAACGTATAACGTTGTATACCATTACGCTATAACGTATAACGTTATATACTATTACTATACAACGTGCAACGTTTTATTGCATTACGTTATAACGTATAACGTTGTATACCATTACGCTATAACGTATAACGTTATATACTATTACTATACAACGTGTAATGTTATATTGCATTACGTTATAACGTATGACGTTATATACTATTACGTTATAACGTATAACGTTATAGACTATTACTATACAACGGGTAACGTTATATAGTATTTCGTTATAACGCATATCGTTATATAGTACTTCGTTATAACGAATGACGTTATATAGTACTACGTTATAACGTATGACGTTACATAATATTGCTATATACCGTATAACATTGTATACTATTACTATACAACGTGTAACGATATATAGCACTACGTTATAACGTATAACGTTATATATCATGACGCTATAACGTATAACGTTATATACTATTACTATACAACGTGTAACGTTTTATTGCATTACGCTATAACGTATAACGTTGTATACCATTCCGCTATAACGTAAAACGTTATACACTATTACTATACAACGTTGTAACGTTATATTGCATTAAGTTATAACGTATGACGTTATATACTATTACATTATAATGTATAACGTTATAGACTATTACTATACAACGGGTAACGTTATATAGTATTTCGTTATAACGTATATCGTTATATAGTACTTCGTTATAACGAATGACGTTATATAGTACTACGTTATAACGTATGACGTTACATAATATTGCTATATACCGTATAACATTGTATACTATTACTATACAACGTGTAACGTTATGTAGCACTACGTTAGAACGTATAACGCTATATACCATTACGCTATAACGAATAACGTTATATACTATTACTATACAACGTGTAACGTTTTATTGTATTACGCTATAACGTATAACGTTGTATACCATTACGCTATAACGTATAACGTTAGATGCTATTACTATACAACGTGTAACGTTTTATTGTATTACGCTATAACGTATAACGTTGTATACCATTACGCTATAACCTAAAACGTTATATCTTATTACTATAAAACGTGTAACGTTTTATTGCATTACGCTATAACGTATAACGTTGTATACCATTACGCTATAACGTATAACGTTATATAGTATTACTATACAACGTGTAATGTTATATTGCATTACGCTATAACGTATAACGTTGTATACCATTACTATACAACGTGTAACGTTATATAGCCCTACGTTATAACGTATAACGTTATATATCATGACGCTATAACGTATAACGTTATATACTATAACTATACAACGGGTATCGTTATATAGCACTACGTTATAACGCATAACGTTGTATACCATTACGCTATAACGTATAACGTTATATACTATTACTATACAACGTGTAACGTTATATAGCCCTACGTTATAACGTATAACGTTATATATCATGACGCTATAACGTATAACGTTATATACTATAACTATACAACGGGTATCGTTATATAGCACTACGTTATAACGCATAACGTTGTATACCATTACGCTATAACGTATAACGTTATATACTATTACTATACAACGTGTAACGTTATATAGCACTACGTTATAACGCATAACGTTGTATACCATTACGCTATAACGTATAACGTTATATACTATTACTATACAACGGGTAACGTTATATAGCATTACGTTATAACGTACAACGTTATATAGTACTACGTTATAACGTATGACGTTACATAATTTTACTATATACCGTATAACATTGTATAATACTACAATACAACGTGAAACGTTATATAGCACTACGTTATAACGTATGACGTTATGTACTATTACGTTATAACGTATTACGTTATGTAGTGCTTCGTTAGAATGTATAACGTTGTATACCATTACGCTATAACGTATAACGTTATATACTATTACTATACAACGTGTAACGTTATATAGCACTACGTTATAACGCATAACGTTGTATAACATTAGGGTATAACGTATAACGTTATAGACTATTACTACACAACGTGTAACGTTATATAGCACTACGATATAACGTGTAACGTTATATACCATTACGCTATAACTTATAGCGTTATATATTATTACTATAAAACGTGTAACGTTTTATTGCATTACGCTATAACGTATAACGTTGTGTACCATTACGCTATAACGTATAACGTTATATACTATTACTATACAACGTGTAACGTTATATTGCATTACGTTATAACGTATGACGTTATATACTATTTCGTTATAACGTATAACGTTATATACTATTACTATACAACGGGTAACGTTATATAGTATTACGTTATAACGTACAACGTTATATAGTACTACGTTATAACGTATGACGTTACATAATTTTACTATATACCGTATAACGTTATATACTATTACTATACAACGTGTAACGTTATATAGCACTACGCTATAACGTGTATCGTTATATACCATTACGCTATAACTTATAACGTTATATATTATTACTATAAAACCTGTAACGTTTTATTGCATTACGCTATAACGTATAACGTTGTATACCATTACGCTATAACGTATAACGTTATATACTATTACTATACAACGGGTAACGTTATATAGTATTTCGTTATAACGTATAACGTTATATAGTACTTCGTTATAACGAATGACGTTATATACCATTACGCTATAACATATAACGTTATATATTATTACTATAAAACGTGTAACGTTATATAGCACTACGTTATAAGGTATAACGTTATGTACCATTACGCTATAACGTATAACGTTATATACTATTACCATACAACAGGTAACGTTATATAGTATTTCGTTATAACGTATAACGTTATATAGTACTTTGTTATAACGGATGACGTTATATAGTACTACGCTATAACGTATGACGTTACATAATATTACTATATACCGTATAACATTTTATACTATTACTATACAACGTGTAACGTTATATAGCAATACGTTAGAACGTATAACGCTATATACTATTACGCTATAACGTATAACGTTATATAATATTTCTATACAACGTGTAACGTCTTATTGCATTACGTTATAACGTATGACGTTACATGATATTACTATGTACTGTATAACATTATATACTATCACTATACAACGTGTAACGGTATATTGCATTACGTTATAACGTATGACGTTATATACTATTACGTTATAACGTATAACGTTATATAGTATTTTGTTATAACGTATAACGTTATATAGTATTTTGTTATAACGTATAACGTTATATAGTACTTCGTTATAACGAATGACGTTATATACTATTACGATATAACGTATAACGTTATACACTATTACGTTATAACGCAGGACGATACATAATATTACTAAATACCGTGTAACATTATATACTACCACTATACAACGTGTCACGTTATATTGCATTACGTCATAACGTATGACGTTATATACTAATACGTTATATCGTATATCGTTATATAGTATTTCGTTATAACGTATATCGTTATATAGTACTACGTTATAACGTATGACGTTACATAATTTTACTATATACCGTATAACGTTATATACTATTACTATACAACGTGTAACGTTATATAGCCCTACGTTATAACGTATAACGCTATATACCACGACGCTATAACGTATAACGTTATATACTATTACTATACAACGTGTAAAGCTTTATTGCATTACGTTATAACGTATGACGATACATAATATTACTAAATACCGTGTAACATTATATACTACCACTATACAACGTGTAACGTTATATAGCACTACGTTACAACGTATGACGTTATATACTATTACGCTATAACGTATAAGGTTATATAGTGTTTCGTTATAGCGTATAACGTTATATAATATTACTATACAACGGGTAACGTTACATAGTATTACGTTATAACATACAACGTTATACAGTACTACGTTATAATATTACTATATACCGTTACATAATATTACTATATACCGTATAACATTATATAATATCACTATACAAAGTGTAGCGTTATATTGCATTAAGTTATAACGTATGACGTTATATACTATTACGTTATAACGTATAACGTTATATAGTATTTATAATATATACGTTATAACGTTATAACGTATAACGTTATATAGTACTTCGTTATAACGAATGACGTTATATAGTACTACCTTATAACGTATGACGTTACGTAATATTACTATATACCGTGTAACATTATATACTATCACTATACAACGTATAACGTTATATTGCATTACGTTATAACGTATGACGTTATATACTATTACCTTATAGCGTATGACGTTACATAATATTACTATATACCGTATAACATTGTATAATATTACTATACAACGTGTAATGATATATAGCACTACGTTATAACGTATGACGTTGTATACTATTACCTTATAACGTATGACGTTATATAATATTACTATATACCGTATAACATTGTGTACTATTACTATACAACGTGTAATGATATACAGCACTACGTTATAACGTATGACGTTACATAATATTACTATATACCGTGTAACATTATATACTATCACTATACAACGTATAACGTTATATTGCATTAGGCTATAACGTATGACGTTATATACCATTACTTTATAAAGTATAACGTTATATAGTATTTCGTTATAACGTATTACGTTATATAGTACTTCGTTATAACGAATGACGTTATACAGTACTGCGTTATAACGTATGACGTTACATAATATTGCTATATACCGTGTAACATTATATACTATCACTATACAACGTATAACGTTATATTGCATTACGTTATATACTATTACCTTATAACGTATGACGTTACATAATATTACTATATACCGTATAACATTGTATACTATTACTATACAACGTGTAACGATATATAGCACTACGTTATAATGTATGACGTTACATAATATTACTATATGCCGTGTAACATTATATACTATCACTATACAACGTATAACGTTATATTGCATTACGTTATAACGTATAACGTTATATAGTATTTCGTTATAACGTATAATGTTATATAGTACTTCGCTATAGCGAATGACGTTATATAGTACTACGTTATAACGTAAGACGTTACATCATTTTACTATACAACGTGTTACGTTATATAGTATTTCGTTATAACGTATTACGTTATATAGTACTTCGTTATAACGAATGACGTTATACAGTACTGCGTTATAACGTATGACGTTACATAATATTGCTATATACCGTATAACATTATATACTATTAGTATACAACGTGTAACGTTTTATTGCATTACGTTATAACGTATGACGTTACATAATAATACTATATACCGTATAACATTATATAATATTACTATACAACGTATAACATTATATTGCATTACTTTATAACGTATAACGTTATATACTATTACTATACAACGTGTAACGTTATATAGCACTACGTTATAGCGCATAACATTGTATACCATTACGCTATAACGTATAACGTTATAGACTATTACTATACAACGTGTAACGTTATATAGCACTACGTTAAAACGTATAACGTTGTATACCATTCCGCTAAAACGTATAACGTTATATACTATTACTATACAACGTGTAACGTTATATTGCATTACGTTATAACGTATGACGTTATATACTATTACATTATAACGTATAACGTTATAGACTATTACTATACAACGGGTAACGTTATATAGTATTTCGTTATAACGTATATCGTTATATAGTACTTCGTTATACCGAATGACGTTATATAGTACTACGTTATAACGTATGACGTTACATAATATTGCTATATACGGTATAACATTGTATACTATTACTATACAACGTGTAACGTTATGTAGCACTACGTTAGAACGTATAACGCTATATACCATTACGCTATAACGAATAACGTCATATACTATTACTATACAAGATGTAACGTTATATAGCCCTACGTTATAACGTATAACGTTAAATATCATGACGCTATAACGTATAACGTTATATACTATTACTATACAACGTGTAACGTTTTATTGCATTACGCTATAACGTATAAAGTTGTATACCATTGCGCTATAACGTATAACGTTATATACTATTACTATACAACGTGTAACGTTATATTGCATTACGTTATAACGTATGACGTTATATACTATTACGTTATAACGTATAACGTTATATACTATTACTATACAACGTGTAACGTTATATAGCACTACGTTATAGCGCATAACATTGTATACCATTACGCTATAACGTATAACGTTATAGACTATTACTATACAACGTTTAACGTTATATAGCACTACGTTATAACGTATAACGTTGTATACCATTACGCTATAACGTATAACGTTATATACTATTACTATACAACGTGTAACGTTATATTGCATTACGTTATAACGTATGACGTTATATACTATTACGTTATAACGTATAACGTTATATACTATTACTATACAACGTGTTTCTTTTTATTGCATTACGCTATAACGTATAACGTTGTATACCATTACGCTATAACCTATAACGTTATATATTATTACTATAAAACGTGTAACGTTTTATTGCATTACGCTATAACGTATAACGTTGTATACCATTACGCTATAACGTATAACGTTAGATACTATTACTATACAACGTGTTTCGTTTTATTGCATTACGCTATAACGTATAACGTTATATACCATGACGCTATAACGTATAACGTTATATACTATTACTATACAACGTGTAACGTTTTATTGCATTACGCTATAACGTATAAAGTTGTATACCATTGCGCTATAACGTATAACGTTATATACTATTACTATACAACGTGTAACGTTATATTGCATTACGTTATAACGTATGACGTTATATACTATTACGTTATAACGTATAACGTTATATACTATTACTATACAACGTGTAACGTTATATAGCACTACGTTATAGCGCATAACATTGTATACCATTACGCTATAACGTATAACGTTATAGACTATTACTATACAACGTGTAACGTTATATAGCACTACGTTAAAACGTATAACGTTGTATACCATTCCGCTATAACGTATAACGTTATATACTATTACTATACAACGTGTAACGTTATATTGCATTACGTTATAACGTATGACGTTATATACTATTACATTATAACGTATAACGTTATAGACTATTACTACACAACGGGTAACGTTATATAGTATTTCGTTATAACGTATATCGTTATATAGTACTTCGTTATACCGAATGACGTTATATAGTACTACGTTATAACGTATGACGTTACATAATATTGCTATATACGGTATAACATTGTATACTATTACTATACAACGTGTAACGTTATGTAGCACTACGTTAGAACGTATAACGCTATATACCATTACCCTATAACGAATAACGTTATATACTATTACTATACAAGATGTAACGTTATATAGCCCTACGTTATAACGTATAACGTTATATATCATGACGCTATAACGTATAACGTTATATACTATTACTATACAACGTGTAACGTTTTATTGCATTACGCTATAACGTATAAAGTTGTATACCATTGCGCTATAACGTATAACGTTATATACTATTACTATACAACGTGTAACGTTATATTGCATTACGTTATAACGTATGACGTTATATACTATTACGTTATAACGTATAACGTTATATACTATTGCTATACAACGTGTAACGTTATATAGCACTACGTTATAGCGCATAACATTGTATACCATTACGCTATAACGTATAACGTTATAGACTATTACTATACAACGTTTAACGTTATATAGCACTACGTTATAACGTATAACGTTGTATACCATTACGCTATAACGTATAACGTTATATACTATTACTATACAACGTGTAACGTTATATTGCATTACGTTATAACGTATGACGTTATATACTATTACGTTATAACGTATAACGTTATATACTATTACTATACAACGTGTTTCTTTTTATTGCATTACGCTATAACGTATAACGTTGTATACCATTACGCTATAACCTATAACGTTATATATTATTACTATAAAACGTGTAACGTTTTATTGCATTACGCTATAACGTATAACGTTGTATACCATTACGCTATAACGTATAACGTTAGATACTATTACTATACAACGTGTTTCGTTTTATTGCATTACGCTATAACGTATAACGTTGTATACCATTACGCTATAACGTATAACGTTATATACTATTACTATACAACGTGTAACGTTATATAGCACTACGTTATAACGTATAACGTTATATACCATTACGCTATAACGTATAATGTTATATACTATTACTATACAACGTGTAACGTTATATAGCTCTACATTATAACGTATAACGTTATATACCATGACGCTATAACGTATAACGTTATATACTATTACTATTCAACGTGTAACGCTTTATTGCATTACGTTATAACGTATGATTATACATAATATTACTAAATACCGTGTAACATTATATACTACCACTATACAACGTGTAACGTTATATAGCACTACGTTATAACGTATAACGTTATATATCATGACGCTATAACGTATAACGTTATATATTATTACTATAAAACGTGTAACGTTTTATTGCATTACGCTATAACGTATAACGTTGTATACCATTACGCTATAACGTATAACGTTAGATACTATTACTATACAACGTGTAACGTTATATTGCATTACGTTATAACGTATGACGTTATATACTATTACATTATAACGTATAACGTTATAGACTATTACTACACAACGGGTAACGTTATATAGTATTTCGTTATAACGTATATCGTTATATAGTACTTCGTTATACCGAATGACGTTATATAGTACTACGTTATAACGTATGACGTTACATAATATTGCTATATACGGTATAACATTGTATACTATTACTATACAACGTGTAACGTTATGTAGCACTACGTTAGAACGTATAACGCTATATAGCATTACGCTATAACGAATAACGTTATATACTATTACTATACAAGGTGTAACGTTATATAGCCCTACGTTATAACGTATAACGTTATATATCATGACGCTATAACGTATAACGTTATATACTATTACTATACAACGTGTAACGTTATATTGCATTACGTTATAACGTATGACGTTATATACTATTACGTTATAAAGTATAACGTTATATACTATTACTATACAACGTGTAACGTTATATAGCACTACGTTATAACGTATAACGTTATATATCATGACGCTATAACGTATAACGTTATATACTATTACTATACAACGTGTAACGTTTTATTGCATTACGCTATAACGTATAACGTTGTATACCATTCCGCTATAACGTATAACGTTATATACTATTACTATACAACGTGTAACGTTTTATTGTATTACGCTATAACGTATGACGTTATATACTATTACGTTATAACGTATAACGTTATATACTATTACTATACAACGGGTAACGTTTTATTGCATTACGCTGTAACGTATAACGTTGTACACCATTACGATATAACGTATAACGTTATATACTATTACTATACAACGTGTAACGTTATATAGCACTACGTTATAGCGCATAACATTGTATACCATTACGCTATAACGTATAACGTTATATACTACTACTATACAACGTGTAACGTTTTATTGTATTACGCTATAACGTATGACGTTATATACTATTACGTTATAACGTATAACGTTATATACTAATACTATACAACGGGTAACGTTATATAGTATTACGTTATAACGTACAACGTTATATAGTACTACGTTATAACGTATGACGTTACATAATTTTACTATATACCGTATAACGTTATATACTATTACTATACAACGTGTAACGTTATATAGCCCTACGTTATAACGTATAACGTTATATATCATGACGCTGTAACGTATAACGTTATATACTATTACTATACAACGTGTAACGTTTTATTGTATTACGCTATAACCTATAACGTTGTATACCATTACGCTATAACGTATAACGTTAGATACTATTACTATACAACGTGTAACGTTTTATTGTATTACGCTATAACGTATAACGTTGTATACCATTACGCTATAACCTATAACGTTATATATTATTACTATAAAACGTGTAACGTTTTATTGCATTACACTATAAAGTATAACGTTGTATACCATTACGCTATAACGTATAACGTTAGATACTATTACTATACAACGTGTAACGTTATATAGCAATACGTTATAACGTATAACGTTATATATCATGACGCTATAACGCATAACGTTATATACTATTACTATACAACGTATAACGTTGTATACCATTACGCTATAACGTATAACGTTATTTACTATTACTATACAACGTGTAATGTTATATTGCATTACGTTATAACGTATGACGTTATATACTATTACGTTATAACGTATAACGTTATAGACTATTACTATACAACGGGTAACGTTATATAGTATTCCGTTATAACGTATATCGTTATATAGTACTTCGTTATAACGAATGACGTTATATAGTACTACGTTATAACGTATGACGTTACATAATATTGCTATATACCGTATAACATTGTATACTATTACTATACAACGTGTAACGTTATATAGCACTACGTTATAACGTATAACGTTATATATCATGACGCTATAACGTATAACGTTATATACTATTACTATACAACGTGTAACGTTTTATTGTATTACGCTATAACGTATAACGTTGTATACCATTACGCTATAACCTATAACGTTATATATTATTACTATAAAACGTGTAACGTTTTATTGCATTACACTATAAAGTATAACGTTGTATACCATTACGCTATAACGTATAACGTTAGATACTATTACTATACAACGTGTAACGTTTTATTGCATTACGCTATAACGTATAACGTTGTATACCATTACGCTATAACGTATAACGTTATATACTATTACTATACAACGTGTAACGATATATAGCACTACGTTATAACGTATAACGTTATATACCATTACACTATAACGTATAACGTTATATACTATTACTATACAACGTGTAACGTTATATAGCACTACGTTATAACGTATAACGTTATATACCATTACGCTATAACGTATAATGTTATATACTATTACTATACAGCGTGTAACGTATTATTGCATTACGCTATAACGTATAACGTTGTATACCATTACGCTATAACGTATAACGTTATATACTATTACTATACAACGTGTAATGTTATATTGCATTACGTTATAACGTATGACGTTATATACTATTACGTTATAACGTATAACGTTATAGACTATTACTATACAACGGGTAACGTTATATAGTATTTCGTTATAACGTATATCGTTATATAGTACTTCGTTATAACGAATGACGTTATATAGTACTACGTTATAACGTATGACGTTACATAATATTGCTATATACCGTATAACATTGTATACTATTACTATACAACGTGTAACGTTATGTAGCACTACGTTAGAACGTATAACGCTATATACCATTACGCTATAACGTATAACGTTATATACTATTACTATACAAGGTGTAACGTTATATAGCCCTACGTTATAACGTATAACGTTATATATCATGACGCTATAACGTATAACGTTATATACTATTACTATACAACGTGTAACGTTATATTGCATTACGTTATAACGTATGACGTTATATACTATTACGTTATAACGTATAACGTTATATACTATTACTGTACAACGTGTAACGTTTTATTGCATTACGCTATAACGTATAACGTTGTATACCATTCCGCTATAACGTATAACGTTATATACTACTACTATACAACGTGTAACGTTATATTTCATTACGTTATAACGTATGACGTTATATACTATTACGTTATAACGTATAACGTTATATACTATTACTATACAACGGGTAACGTTTTATTGCATTACGCTGTAACGTATAACGTTGTACACCATTACGATATAACGTATAACGTTATATACTATTACTATACAACGTGTAACGTTATATAGCACTACGTTATAGCGCATAACATTGTATACCATTACGCTAGAACGTATAACGTTATAGACTATTACTATACAACGTGTAATGTTATATTGCATTACGTTATAACGTATGACGTTATATACTATTACGTTATAACGTATAACGATATATACTATTACTATACAACGTGTAACGTTATATAGCACTACGTTATAACGTATAACGTTATATATCATGACGCTATAACGAATAACGTTATATATTATTACTATACAACGTGTAACGTTTTATTGCATTACGCTATAACGTGTGACGTTGTATACCATTACGCTATAACGTATAACGTTATATACTATTACTATACAACGTGTAACGTTATATAGCACTACGTTATAACGTATAACGTTATATATCATGACGCTATAACGTATAACGTTATATACTATTACTATACAACGTATAACGTTGTATACCATTACGCTATAACGTATAACGTTATTTACTATTACTATACAACGTGTAATGTTATATTGCATTACGTTATAACGTATGACGTTATATACTATTACGTTATAACGTATAACGTTATAGACTATTACTATACAACGGGTAACGTTATATAGTATTTCGATATAACGTATATCGTTATATAGTACTTCGTTATAACGAATGACGTTATATAGTACTACGTTATAACGTATGACGTTACATAATATTGCTATATACCGTATAACATTGTATACTATTACTATACAACGTGTAACGTTATATAGCACTACGTTATAACGTATAACGTTATATATCATGACGCTATAACGAATAACGTTATATATTATTACTATACAACGTGTAACGTTTTATTGCATTACGCTATAACGTGTGACGTTGTATACCATTACGCTATAACGTATAACGTTATATACTATTACTATACAACGTGTAACGTTATATAGCACTACGTTATAACGTATAACGTTATATATCATGTCGCTATAACGTATAACGTTATATACTATTACTATACAACGTATAACGTTGTATACCATTACGCTATAACGTATAACGTTATTTACTATTACTATACAACGTGTAATGTTATATTGCATTACGTTATAACGTATGACGTTATATAGTACTACGTTATAACGTATGACGTTACATAATATTGCTATATACCGTATAACATTGTATACTATTACTATACAACGTGTAACGTTATATAGCACTACGTTATAACGTATAACGTTATATATCATGACGCTATAACGTATAACGTTATATACTATTACTATACAACGTGTAACGTTTTATTGTATTACGCTATAACGTATAACGTTGTATACCATTACGCTATAACCTATAACGTTATATATTATTACTATAAAACGTGTAACGTTTTATTGCATTACACTATAAAGTATAACGTTGTATACCATGACGCTATAACGTATAACGTTAGATACTATTACTATACAACGTGTAACGTTTTATTGCATTACGCTATAACGTATAACGTTGTATACCATTACGCTATAACGTATAACGTTATATACTATTACTATACAACGTGTAACGTTATATAGCACTACGTTATAACGTATAACGTTATATACCATTACACTATAACGTATAACGTTATATACTATTACTATACAACGTGTAACGTTATATAGCACTACGTTATAACGTATAACGTTATATACCATTACGCTATAACGTATAATGTTATATACTATTACTATACAGCGTGTAACGTATTATTGCATTACGCTATAACGTATAACGTTGTATACCATTACGCTATAACGTATAACGTTATATACTATTACTATACAACGTGTAACGTTATATTGCATTACGTTATAACGTATGACGTTATATACTATTACATTATAACGTATAACGTTATAGACTATTACTATACAACGGGTAACGTTATATAGTATTTCGTTATAACGTATATCGTTATATAGTACTTCGTTATAACGAATGACGTTATATAGTACTACGTTATAACGTATGACGTTACATAATATTGCTATATACCGTATAACATTGTATACTATTACTATACAACGTGTAACGTTATGTAGCACTACGTTAGAACGTATAACGCTATATACCATTACGCTATAACGAATAACGTTATATACTATTACTATACAAGGTGTAACGTTATATAGCCCTACGTTATAACGTATAACGTTATATATCATGACGCTATAACGTATAACGTTATATACTATTACTATACAACGTGTAACGTTATATTGCATTACGTTATAACGTATGACGTTATATACTATTACGTTATAACGTATAACGTTATATACTATTACTGTACAACGTGTAACGTTTTATTGCATTACGCTATAACGTATAACGTTGTATACCATTCCGCTATAACGTATAACGTTATATACTACTACTATACAACGTGTAACGTTATATTTCATTACGTTATAACGTATGACGTTATATACTATTACGTTATAACGTATAACGTTATATACTATTACTATACAACGGGTAACGTTTTATTGCATTACGCTGTAACGTATAACGTTGTACACCATTACGATATAACGTATAACGTTATATACTATTACTATACAACGTGTAACGTTATATAGCACTACGTTATAGCGCATAACATTGTATACCATTACGCTACGACGTATAACGTTATAGACTATTACTATACAACGTGTAATGTTATATTGCATTACGTTATAACGTATGACGTTATATACTATTACGTTATAACGTATAACGATATATACTATTACTATACAACGTGTAACGTTATATAGCACTACGTTATAACGTATAACGTTATATAACATGACGCTATAACGTATAACGTTATATATTATTACTATACAACGTGTAACGTTTTATTGCATTACGCTATAACGTGTGACGTTGTATACCATTACGCTATAACGTATAACGTTATATACTATTACTATACTACGTGTAACGTTATATAGCACTACGTTATAACGTATAACGTTATATACCATTACACTATAACGTATAACGTTATATGCTATTACTATACAACGTGTAACGTTATATAGCACTACGTTATAACGTATAACGTTATATACCATTACGCTATAACGTATAATGTTATATACTATTACTATACAGCGTGTAACGTTTTATTGCATTACGCTATAACGTATAACGTTGTATACCATTACGCTATAACGTATAACGTTATATACTATTACTATACAACGTGTAATGTTATATTGCATTACGTTATAACGTATGACGTTATATACTATTACGTTATAACGTATAACGTTATAGACTATTACTATACAACGGGTAACGTTATATAGTATTTCGTTATAACGTATATCGTTATATAGTACTTCGTTATAACGAATGACGTTATATAGTACTACGTTATAACGTATGACGTTACATAATATTGCTATATACCGTATAACATTGTATACTATTACTATACAACGTGTAACGTTATATAGCACTACGTTATAACGTATAACGTTATATATCATGACGCTATAACGTATAACGTTATATACTATTACTATACAACGGGTAACGTTTTA
Organism: Bombus terrestris; assembly: GCF_910591885.1. Classification (NCBI taxonomy): domain Eukaryota; kingdom Metazoa; phylum Arthropoda; class Insecta; order Hymenoptera; family Apidae; genus Bombus; species Bombus terrestris. The sequence goes on along the minus strand of NW_025963554.1, from coordinate 1,321,021 downwards.
TTGCATTACGCTATAACGTATAACGTTGTATACCATTCCGCTATAACGTATAACGTTATATACTATTACTATACAACGTGTAACGTTTTATTGTATTACGCTATAACGTATGACGTTATATAATATTATGTTATAACGTATAACGTTATATACTATTACTATACAACGTGTAACGTTATATAGCACTACGTTATAACGTATAACGTTATATATCATGACGCTATAACGTATAACGTTATATACTATTACTATACAACGTATAACGTTGTATACCATTACGCTATAACGTATAACGTTATTTACTATTACTATACAACGTGTAATGTTATATTGCATTACGTTATAACGTATGACGTTATATACTATTACGTTATAACGTATAACGTTATAGACTATTACTATACAACGGGTAACGTTATATAGTATTTCGATATAACGTATATCGTTATATAGTACTTCGTTATAACGAATGACGTTATATAGTACTACGTTATAACGTATGACGTTACATAATATTGCTATATACCGTATAACATTGTATACTATTACTATACAACGTGTAACGTTATATAGCACTACGTTATAACGTATAACGTTATATATCATGACGCTATAACGTATAACGTTATATACTATTACTATACAACGTGTAACGTTTTATTGTATTACGCTATAACGTATAACGTTGTATACCTTTACGCTATAACCTATAACGTTATATATTATTACTATAAAACGTGTAACGTTTTATTGCATTACACTATAAAGTATAACGTTGTATACCATTACGCTATAACGTATAACGTTAGATACTATTACTATACAACGTGTAACGTTTTATTGCATTACGCTATAACGTATAACGTTGTATACCATTACGCTATAACGTATAACGTTATATACTATTACTATACAACGTGTAACGTTATATAGCACTACGTTATAACGTATAACGTTATATACCATTACGCTATAACGTATAACGTTATATACTATTACTATACAACGTGTAACGTTATATAGCACTACGTTATAACGTATAACGTTATATACCATTACGCTATAACGTATAATGTTATATACTATTACTATACAGCGTGTAACGTATTATTGCATTACGCTATAACGTATAACGTTGTATACCATTACGCTATAACGTATAACGTTATATACTATTACTATACAACGTGTAATGTTATATTGCATTACGTTATAACGTATGACGTTATATACTATTACGTTATAACGTATAACGTTATAGACTATTACTATACAACGGGTAACGTTATATAGTATTTCGTTATAACGTATATCGTTATATAGTACTTCGTTATAACGAATGACGTTATATAGTACTACGTTATAACGTATGACGTTACATAATATTGCTATATACCGTATAACATTGTATACTATTACTATACAACGTGTAACGTTATGTAGCACTACGTTAGAACGTATAACGCTATATACCATTACGCTATAACGTATAACGTTATATACTATTACTATACAAGGTGTAACGTTATATAGCCCTACGTTATAACGTATAACGTTATATATCATGACGCTATAACGTATAACGTTATATACTATTACTATACAACGTGTAACGTTATATTGCATTACGTTATAACGTATGACGTTATATACTATTACGTTATAACGTATAACGTTATATACTATTACTGTACAACGTGTAACGTTTTATTGCATTACGCTATAACGTATAACGTTGTATACCATTACGCTATAACGTATAACGTTATATACTATTACTATACAACGTGTAACGTTATATAGCCCTACGTTATAACGTATAACGTTATATATCATGACGCTATAACGTATAACGTTATATACTATTACTATACAACGTGTAACGTTATATTGCATTACGTTATAACGTATGACGTTATATACTATTACGTTATAACGTATAACGTTATATACTATTACTGTACAACGTGTAACGTTATATTTCATTACGTTATAACGTATGACGTTATATACTATTACGTTATAACGTATAACGTTATATACTATTACTATACAACGGGTAACGTTTTATTGCATTACGCTGTAACGTATAACGTTGTACACCATTACGATATAACGTATAACGTTATATACTATTACTATACAACGTGTAACGTTATATAGCACTACGTTATAGCGCATAACATTGTATACCATTACGCTAGAACGTATAACGTTATAGACTATTACTATACAACGTGTAATGTTATATTGCATTACGTTATAACGTATGACGTTATATACTATTACGTTATAACGTATAACGATATATACTATTACTATACAACGTGTAACGTTATATAGCACTACGTTATAACGTATAACGTTATATATCATGACGCTATAACATATAACGTTATATATTATTACTATACAACGTGTAACGTTTTATTGCATTACGCTATAACGTGTGACGTTGTATACCATTACGCTATAACGTATAACGTTATATACTATTACTATACTACGTGTAACGTTATATAGCACTACGTTATAACGTATAACGTTATATACCATTACACTATAACGTATAACGTTATATACTATTACTATACAACGTGTAACGTTATATAGCACTACGTTATAACGTATAACGTTATATACCATTACGCTATAACGTATAATGTTATATACTATTACTATACAGCGTGTAACGTTTTATTGCATTACGCTATAACGTATAACGTTGTATACCATTACGCTATAACGTATAACGTTATATACTATTACTATACAACGTGTAATGTTATATTGCATTACGTTATAACGTATGACGTTATATACTATTACGTTATAACGTATAACGTTATAGACTATTACTATACAACGGGTAACGTTATATAGTATTTCGTTATAACGTATATCGTTATATAGTACTTCGTTATAACGAATGACGTTATATAGTACTACGTTATAACGTATGACGTTACATAATATTGCTATATACCGTATAACATTGTATACTATTACTATACAACGTGTAACGTTATGTAGCACTACGTTAGAACGTATAACGCTATATACCATTACGCTATAACGAATAACGTTATATACTATTACTATACAAGGTGTAACGTTATATAGCCCTACGTTATAACGTATAACGTTATATATCATGACGCTATAACGTATAACGTTATATACTATTACTATACAACGTGTAACGTTATATTGCATTACGTTATAACGTATGACGTTATATACTATTACGTTATAACGTATAACGTTATATACTATTACTGTACAACGTGTAACGTTTTATTGCATTACGCTATAACGTATAACGTTGTATACCATTACGCTATAACGTATAACGTTATATACTATTACTATACAACGTGTAACGTTATATAGCCCTACGTTATAACGTATAACGTTATATATCATGACGCTATAACGTATAACGTTATATACTATTACTATACAACGTGTAACGTTATATTGCATTACGTTATAACGTATGACGTTATATACTATTACGTTATAACGTATAACGTTATATACTATTACTATACAACGTGTAACGTTATATTGCATTACGTTATAACGTATGACGTTATATACTATTACGTTATAACGTATAACGTTATATACTATTACTATACAACGGGTAACGTTTTATTGCATTACGCTGTAACGTATAACGTTGTACACCATTACGATATAACGTATAACGTTATATACTATTACTATACAACGTGTAACGTTATATAGCACTACGTTATAGCGCATAACATTGTATACCATTACGCTAGAACGTATAACGTTATAGACTATTACTATACAACGTGTAATGTTATATTGCATTACGTTATAACGTATGACGTTATATACTATTACGTTATAACGTATAACGATATATACTATTACTATACAACGTGTAACGTTATATAGCACTACGTTATAACGTATAACGTTATATATCATGACGCTATAACATATAACGTTATATATTATTACTATACAACGTGTAACGTTTTATTGCATTACGCTATAACGTGTGACGTTGTATACCATTACGCTATAACGTATAACGTTATATACTATTACTATACTACGTGTAACGTTATATAGCACTACGTTATAACGTATAACGTTATATACCATTACACTATAACGTATAACGTTATATGCTATTACTATACAACGTGTAACGTTATATAGCACTACGTTATAACGTATAACGTTATATACCATTACGCTATAACGTATAATGTTATATACTATTACTATACAGCGTGTAACGTTTTATTGCATTACGCTATAACGTATAACGTTGTATACCATTACGCTATAACGTATAACGTTATATACTATTACTATACAACGTGTAATGTTATATTGCATTACGTTATAACGTATGACGTTATATACTATTACGTTATAACGTATAACGTTATAGACTATTACTATACAACGGGTAACGTTATATAGTATTTCGTTATAACGTATATCGTTATATAGTACTTCGTTATAACGAATGACGTTATATAGTACTACGTTATAACGTATGACGTTACATAATATTGCTATATACCGTATAACATTGTATACTATTACTATACAACGTGTAACGTTATATAGCACTACGTTATAACGTATAACGTTATATATCATGACGCTATAACGTATAACGTTATATACTATTACTATACAACGGGTAACGTTTTATTGCATTACGCTATAACGTATAACGTTGTATACCATTCCGCTATAACGTATAACGTTATATACTATTACTATACAACGTGTAACGTTTTATTGTATTACGCTATAACGTATGACGTTATATAATATTATGTTATAACGTATAACGTTATATACTATTACTATACAACGGGTAACGTTTTATTGCATTACGCTGTAACGTATAACGTTGTACACCATTACGATATAACGTATAACGTTATATACTATTACTATACAACGTGTAACGTTATATAGCACTACGTTATAGCGCATAACATTATATACCATTACGCTATAACGTATAACGTTATAGACTATTACTATACAACGTGTAACGTTATATAGCACTACGTTATAACGTATAACGTTGTATACCATTACGCTATAACGTATAACGTTATATACTACTACTATACAACGTGTAACGTTATATTTCATTACGTTATAGCGTATGACGTTATATACTATTACGTTATAACGTATAACGTTATATACTAATACTATACAACGGGTAACGTTATATAGTATTACGTTATAACGTACAACGTTATATAGTACTACGTTATAACGTATGACGTTACATAGTTTTACTATATACCGTATAACGTTATATACTATAACTATACAACGTGTAACGTTATATAGCCCTACGTTATAACGTATAACGTTATATATCATGACGCTATAACGTATAACGTTATATACTATTACTATACAACGTGTAACGTTTTATTGTATTACGCTATAACGTATAACGTTGTATACCATTACGCTATAACGTATAACGTTAGATACTATTACTATACAACGTGTAACGTTTTATTGTATTACGCTATACCGTATAACGTTGTATACCATTACGCTATAACCTATAACGTTATATATTATTACTATAAAACGTATAACGTTTTATTGCATTACGCTGTAACGTATAACGTTGTATACCATTACGCTATGACGTATAACGTTATATACTATTACTATACAACGTGTAACGTTATATTGCATTACGTTATAACGTATGACGTTATATACTATTACGTTATAACGTATAGCGATATATGCTATTACTATACAACGTGCAACGTTATATAGCACTACGTTATAACGTATAACGTTATATATCATGACGCTATAACGTATAACGTTATATACTATTACTATACAACGTGTAACGTTTTATTGCATTACGCTATAACGTATAACGTTGTATACCATTACGCTATAACGTATCACGTTATATACTATTACTATACAACGTGTAACGTTTTATTGTATTACGCTATAACGTATGACGTTGTATACGATTACGCTATGACGTATAACGTTATATACTATTACTATACAACGTGTAACGTTTTATTGCATTACGCTGTAACGTATGACTTTATATACTATTACATTATAACGTATAACGTTATAGACTATTACTATACAACGGGTAACGTTATATAGTATTTCGTTATAACGTATAACGTTATATAGTACTTCGTTATAACGAATGACGTTATATAGTACTACGTTATAACGTACGACGTTAGATAATATTGCTATATACCGTATAACATTGTATACTATTACTATACAACGTGTAACGTTATATTGCATTACGTTATAACGTATGACGTTATATACCATTACGCTATAACATATAACGTTATATATTATTACTATAAAACGTGTAACGTTATATAGCACTACGTTATAAGGTATAACGTTATATACCATTACGCTATAACGTATAACGTTATATACTATTACTATACAACGTGTAACGTTATATAGCACTACGTTATAACGCATAACGTTGTATAACATTAGGGTATAACGTATAACGTTATAGACTATTACTACACAACGTGTAACGTTATATAGCACTACGATATAACGTGTAACGTTATATACCATTACGCTATAACTTATAGCGTTATATATTATTACTATAAAACGTGTAACGTTTTATTGCATTACGCTATAACGTATAACGTTGTGTACCATTCCGCTATAACGTATAACGTTATATACTATTACTATACAACGTGTAACGTTTTATTGTATTACGCTATAACGTATAACGTTGTATACCATTACGCTATAACCTATAACGTTATATATTATTACTATAAAACGTGTAACGTTTTATTGCATTACACTATAAAGTATAACGTTGTATACCATTACGCTATAACGTATAACGTTAGATACTATTACTATACAACGTGTAACGTTTTATTGCATTACGCTATAACGTATAACGTTGTATACCATTACGCTATAACGTATAACGTTATATACTATTACTATACAACGTGTAACGTTATATAGCACTACGTTATAACGTATAACGTTATATACCATTACGCTATAACGTATAACGTTATATACTATTACTATACAACGTGTAACGTTATATAGCACTACGTTATAACGTATAACGTTATATACCATTACGCTATAACGTATAATGTTATATACTATTACTATACAGCGTGTAACGTATTATTGCATTACGCTATAACGTATAACGTTGTATACCATTACGCTATAACGTATAACGTTATATACTATTACTATACAACGTGTAATGTTATATTGCATTACGTTATAACGTATGACGTTATATACTATTACGTTATAACGTATAACGTTATAGACTATTACTATACAACGGGTAACGTTATATAGTATTTCGTTATAACGTATATCGTTATATAGTACTCCGTTATAACGAATGACGTTATATAGTACTACGTTATAACGTATGACGTTACATAATATTGCTATATACCGTATAACATTGTATACTATTACTATACAACGTGTAACGTTATGTAGCACTACGTTAGAACGTATAACGCTATATACCATTACGCTATAACGAATAACGTTATATACTATTACTATACAAGGTGTAACGTTATATAGCCCTACGTTATAACGTATAACGTTATATATCATGACGCTATAACGTATAACGTTATATACTATTACTATACAACGTGTAACGTTATATTGCATTACGTTATAACGTATGACGTTATATACTATTACGTTATAACGTATAACGTTATATACTATTACTGTACAACGTGTAACGTTTTATTGCATTACGCTATAACGTATAACGTTGTATACCATTCCGCTATAACGTATAACGTTATATACTACTACTATACAACGTGTAACGTTATATTTCATTACGTTATAACGTATGACGTTATATACTATTACGTTATAACGTATAACGTTATGTACTATTACTATACAACGGGTAACGTTTTATTGCATTACGCTGTAACGTATAACGTTGTACACCATTACGATATAACGTATAACGTTATATACTATTACTATACAACGTGTAACGTTATATAGCACTACGTTATAGCGCATAACATTGTATACCATTACGCTAGAACGTATAAAGTTATAGACTATTACTATACAACGTGTAATGTTATATTGCATTACGTTATAACGTATGACGTTATATACTATTACGTTATAACGTATAACGATATATACTATTACTATACAACGTGTAACGTTATATAGCACTACGTTATAACGTATAACGTTATATATCATGACGCTATAACGTATAACGTTATATATTATTACTATACAACGTGTAACGTTTTATTGCATTACGCTATAACGTGTGACGTTGTATACCATTACGCTATAACGTATAACGTTATATACTATTACTATACTACGTGTAACGTTATATAGCACTACGTTATAACGTATAACGTTATATACCATTACACTATAACGTATAACGTATATACTATTACTATACAACGTGTAACGTTATATAGCACTACGTTATAACGTATAACGTTATATACCATTACGCTATAACGTATAATGTTATATACTATTACTATACAGCGTGTAACGTTTTATTGCATTACGCTATAACGTATAACGTTGTATACCATTACGCTATAACGTATAACGTTATATACTATTACTATACAACGTGTAATGTTATATTGCATTACGTTATAACGTATGACGTTATATACTATTACGTTATAACGTATAACGTTATAGACTATTACTATACAACGGGTAACGTTATATAGTATTTCGTTATAACGTATATCGTTATATAGTACTTCGTTATAACGAATGACGTTATATAGTACTACGTTATAACGTATAACGTTACATAATATTGCTATATACCGTATAACATTGTATACTATTACTATACAACGTGTAACGTTATATAGCACTACGTTATAACGTATAACGTTATATATCATGACGCTATAACGTATAACGTTATATACTATTACTATACAACGGGTAACGTTTTATTGCATGACGCTATAACGTATAACGTTGTATACCATTCCGCTATAACGTATAACGTTATATACTATTACTATACAACGTGTAACGTTATATTGCATTAAGTTATAACGTATGACGTTATATACTATTACATTATAACGTATAACGTTATATACTATTACTATACAACGTGTAACGTTATATAGCACTACGTTATAACGTATAACGTTATATATCATGACGCTATAACGTATAACGTTATATACTATTACTGTACAACGTGTAACGTTTTATTGCATTACGCTATAACGTATAACGTTGAGTACCATTCCGCTATAACGTATAACGTTATATACTATTACTATACAACGTGTAACGTTTTATTGTATTATGCTATAACGTATGACGTTATATAATATTACGTTATAACGTATAACGTTATATACTATTACTATACAACGGGTAACGTTTTATTGCATTACGCTGTAACGTATAACGTTGTACACCATTACGATATAACGTATAACGTTATATACTATTACTATACAACGTGTAACGTTATATAGCACTACGTTATAGCGCATAACGCTATATACCATTACGCTATAACGTATAACGTTATAGACTATTACTATACAACGTGTAACGTTATATAGCACTACGTTATAACGTATAACGTTGTATACCATTACGCTATAACGTATAACGTTATATACTACTACTATACAACGTGTAACGTTATATTTCATTACGTTATAACGTATGACGTTATATACTATTACGTTATAACGTATAACGTTATATACTAATACTATACAACGGGTAACGTTATATAGTATTACGTTATAACGTACAACGTTATATAGTACTACGTTATAACGTATGACGTTACATAGTTTTACTATATACCGTATAACGTTATATACTATAACTATACAACGTGTAACGTTATATAGCCCTACGTTATAACGTATAACGTTATATATCATGACGCTATAACGTATAACGTTATATACTATTACTATACAACGTGTAACGTTTTATTGTATTACGCTATAACGTATAACGTTGTATACCATTACGCTATAACGTATAACGTTAGATACTATTACTATACAACGTGTAACGTTTTATTGTATTACGCTATACCGTATAACGTTGTATACCATTACGCTATAACCTATAACGTTATATATTATTACTATAAAACGTATAACGTTTTATTGCATTACGCTATAACGTATAACGTTGTATACCATTACGCTATGACGTATAACGTTATATACTATTACTATACAACGTGTAACGTTATATTGCATTACGTTATAACGTATGACGTTATATACTATTACGTTATAACGTATAGCGATATATGCTATTACTATACAACGTGTAACGTTATATAGCACTACGTTATAACGTATAACGTTATATATCATGACGCTATAACGTATAACGTTATATATTATTACTATACAACGTGTAACGTTTTATTGCATTACGCTATAACGTGTGACGTTGTATACCATTACGCTATAACGTATAACGTTATATACTATTACTATACTACGTGTAACGTTATATAGCACTACGTTATAACGTATAACGTTATATACCATTACACTATAACGTATAACGTATATACTATTACTATACAACGTGTAACGTTATATAGCACTACGTTATAACGTATAACGTTATATACCATTACGCTATAACTTATAATGTTATATACTATTACTATACAGCGTGTAACGTTTTATTGCATTACGCTATAACGTATAACGTTGTATACCATTACGCTATAACGTATAACGTTATATACTATTACTATACAACGTGTAATGTTATATTGCATTACGTTATAACGTATGACGTTATATACTATTACGTTATAACGTATAACGTTATAGACTATTACTATACAACGGGTAACGTTATATAGTATTTCGTTATAACGTATATCGTTATATAGTACTTCGTTATAACGAATGACGTTATATAGTACTACGTTATAACGTATAACGTTACATAATATTGCTATATACCGTATAACATTGTATACTATTACTATACAACGTGTAACGTTATATAGCACTACGTTATAACGTATAACGTTATATATCATGACGCTATAACGTATAACGTTATATACTATTACTATACAACGGGTAACGTTTTATTGCATTACGCTATAACGTATAACGTTGTATACCATTCCGCTATAACGTATAACGTTATATACTATTACTATACAACGTGTAACGTTTTATTGTATTACGCTATAACGTATGACGTTATATAATATTATGTTATAACGTATAACGTTATATACTATTACTATACAACGGGTAACGTTTTATTGCATTACGCTGTAACGTATAACGTTGTACACCATTACGATATAACGTATAACGTTATATACTATTACTATACAACGTGTAACGTTATATAGCACTACGTTATAGCGCATAACATTATATACCATTACGCTATAACGTATAACGTTATAGACTATTACTATACAACGTGTAACGTTATATAGCACTACGTTATAACGTATAACGTTGTATACCATTACGCTATAACGTATAACGTTATATACTACTACTATACAACGTGTAACGTTATATTTCATTACGTTATAGCGTATGACGTTATATACTATTACGTTATAACGTATAACGTTATATACTAATACTATACAACGGGTAACGTTATATAGTATTACGTTATAACGTACAACGTTATATAGTACTACGTTATAACGTATGACGTTACATAGATTTACTATATACCGTATAACGTTATATACTATAACTATACAACGTGTAACGTTATATAGCCCTACGTTATAACGTATAACGTTATATATCATGACGCTATAACGTATAACGTTATATACTATTACTATACAACGTGTAACGTTTTATTGTATTACGCTATAACGTATAACGTTGTATACCATTACGCTATAACGTATAACGTTAGATACTATTACTATACAACGTGTAACGTTTTATTGTATTACGCTATACCGTATAACGTTGTATACCATTACGCTATAACCTATAACGTTATATATTATTACTATAAAACGTATAACGTTTTATTGCATTACGCTGTAACGTATAACGTTGTATACCATTACGCTATGACGTATAACGTTATATACTATTACTATACAACGTGTAACGTTATATTGCATTACGTTATAACGTATGACGTTATATACTATTACGTTATAACGTATAGCGATATATGCTATTACTATACAACGTGCAACGTTATATAGCACTACGTTATAACGTATAACGTTATATATCATGACGCTATAACGTATAACGTTATATACTATTACTATACAACGTGTAACGTTTTATTGCATTACGCTATAACGTATAACGTTGTATACCATTACGCTATAACGTATCACGTTATATACTATTACTATACAACGTGTAACGTTTTATTGTATTACGCTATAACGTATGACGTTGTATACGATTACGCTATGACGTATAACGTTATATACTATTACTATACAACGTGTAACGTTTTATTGCATTACGCTGTAACGTATGACTTTATATACTATTACATTATAACGTATAACGTTATAGACTATTACTATACAACGGGTAACGTTATATAGTATTTCGTTATAACGTATAACGTTATATAGTACTTCGTTATAACGAATGACGTTATATAGTACTACGTTATAACGTACGACGTTAGATAATATTGCTATATACCGTATAACATTGTATACTATTACTATACAACGTGTAACGTTATATTGCATTACGTTATAACGTATGACGTTATATACCATTACGCTATAACATATAACGTTATATATTATTACTATAAAACGTGTAACGTTATATAGCACTACGTTATAAGGTATAACGTTATATACCATTACGCTATAACGTATAACGTTATATACTATTACTATACAACGTGTAACGTTATATAGCACTACGTTATAACGCATAACGTTGTATAACATTAGGGTATAACGTATAACGTTATAGACTATTACTACACAACGTGTAACGTTATATAGCACTACGATATAACGTGTAACGTTATATACCATTACGCTATAACTTATAGCGTTATATATTATTACTATAAAACGTGTAACGTTTTATTGCATTACGCTATAACGTATAACGTTGTGTACCATTCCGCTATAACGTATAACGTTATATACTATTACTATACAACGTGTAACGTTTTATTGTATTACGCTATAACGTATAACGTTGTATACCATTACGCTATAACCTATAACGTTATATATTATTACTATAAAACGTGTAACGTTTTATTGCATTACACTATAAAGTATAACGTTGTATACCATTACGCTATAACGTATAACGTTAGATACTATTACTATACAACGTGTAACGTTTTATTGCATTACGCTATAACGTATAACGTTGTATACCATTACGCTATAACGTATAACGTTATATACTATTACTATACAACGTGTAACGTTATATAGCACTACGTTATAACGTATAACGTTATATACCATTACACTATAACGTATAACGTTATATACTATTACTATACAACGTGTAACGTTATATAGCACTACGTTATAACGTATAACGTTATATACCATTACGCTATAACGTATAATGTTATATACTATTACTATACAGCGTGTAACGTATTATTGCATTACGCTATAACGTATAACGTTGTATACCATTACGCTATAACGTATAACGTTATATACTATTACTATACAACGTGTAATGTTATATTGCATTACGTTATAACGTATGACGTTATATACTATTACGTTATAACGTATAACGTTATAGACTATTACTATACAACGGGTAACGTTATATAGTATTTCGTTATAACGTATATCGTTATATAGTACTTCGTTATAACGAATGACGTTATATAGTACTACGTTATAACGTATAACGTTACATAATATTGCTATATACCGTATAACATTGTATACTATTACTATACAACGTGTAACGTTATATAGCACTACGTTATAACGTATAACGTTATATATCATGACGCTATAACGTATAACGTTATATACTATTACTATACAACGGGTAACGTTTTATTGCATGACGCTATAACGTATAACGTTGTATACCATTCCGCTATAACGTATAACGTTATATACTATTACTATACAACGTGTAACGTTATATTGCATTACGTTATAACGTATGACGTTATATACTATTACATTATAACGTATAACGTTATATACTATTACTATACAACGTGTAACGTTATATAGCACTACGTTATAACGTATAACGTTATATATCATGACGCTATAACGTATAACGTTATATACTATTACTGTACAACGTGTAACGTTTTATTGCATTACGCTATAACGTATAACGTTGAGTACCATTCCGCTATAACGTATAACGTTATATACTATTACTATACAACGTGTAACGTTTTATTGTATTATGCTATAACGTATGACGTTATATAATATTACGTTATAACGTATAACGTTATATACTATTACTATACAACGGGTAACGTTTTATTGCATTACGCTGTAACGTATAACGTTGTACACCATTACGATATAACGTATAACGTTATATACTATTACTATACAACGTGTAACGTTATATAGCACTACGTTATAGCGCATAACATTATATACCATTACGCTATAACGTATAACGTTATATACTATTACTATACAACGTGTAACGTTATATAGCACTACGTTATAACGTATAACGTTGTATACCATTACGCTATAACGTATAACGTTATATACTACTACTATACAACGTGTAACGTTATATTTCATTACGTTATAACGTATGACGTTATATACTATTACGTTATAACGTATAACGTTATATACTATTACTATACAACGGGTAACGTTATATAGTATTACGTTATAACGTACAACGTTATATAGTACTACGTTATAACGTATGACGTTACATAGTTTTACTATATACCGTATAACGTTATATACTATAACTATACAACGTGTAACGTTATATAGCCCTACGTTATAACGTATAACGTTATATATCATGACGCTATAACGTATAACGTTATATACTATTACTATACAACGTGTAACGTTTTATTGTATTACGCTATAACGTATAACGTTGTATACCATTACGCTATAACGTATAACGTTAGATACTATTACTATACAACGTGTAACGTTTTATTGTATTACGCTATACCGTATAACGTTGTATACCATTACGCTATAACCTATAACGTTATATATTATTACTATAAAACGTATAACGTTTTATTGCATTACGCTATAACGTATAACGTTGTATACCATTACGCTATGACGTATAACGTTATATACTATTACTATACAACGTGTAACGTTATATTGCATTACGTTATAACGTATGACGTTATATACTATTACGTTATAACGTATAGCGATATATGCTATTACTATACAACGTGTAACGTTATATAGCACTACGTTATAACGTATAACGTTATATATCATGACGCTATAACGTATAACGTTATATATTATTACTATACAACGTGTAACGTTTTATTGCATTACGCTATAACGTGTGACGTTGTATACCATTACGCTATAACGTATAACGTTATATACTATTACTATACTACGTGTAACGTTATATAGCACTACGTTATAACGTATAACGTTATATACCATTACACTATAACGTATAACGTATATACTATTACTATACAACGTGTAACGTTATATAGCACTACGTTATAACGTATAACGTTATATACCATTACGCTATAACTTATAATGTTATATACTATTACTATACAGCGTGTAACGTTTTATTGCATTACGCTATAACGTATAACGTTGTATACCATTACGCTATAACGTATAACGTTATATACTATTACTATACAACGTGTAATGTTATATTGCATTACGTTATAACGTATGACGTTATATACTATTACGTTATAACGTATAACGTTATAGACTATTACTATACAACGGGTAACGTTATATAGTATTTCGTTATAACGTATATCGTTATATAGTACTTCGTTATAACGAATGACGTTATATAGTACTACGTTATAACGTATAACGTTACATAATATTGCTATATACCGTATAACATTGTATACTATTACTATACAACGTGTAACGTTATATAGCACTACGTTATAACGTATAACGTTATATATCATGACGCTATAACGTATAACGTTATATACTATTACTATACAACGGGTAACGTTTTATTGCATGACGCTATAACGTATAACGTTGTATACCATTCCGCTATAACGTATAACGTTATATACTATTACTATACAACGTGTAACGTTATATTGCATTACGTTATAACGTATGACGTTATATACTATTACATTATAACGTATAACGTTATATACTATTACTATACAACGTGTAACGTTATATAGCACTACGTTATAACGTATAACGTTATATATCATGACGCTATAACGTATAACGTTATATACTATTACTGTACAACGTGTAACGTTTTATTGCATTACGCTATAACGTATAACGTTGAGTACCATTCCGCTATAACGTATAACGTTATATACTATTACTATACAACGTGTAACGTTTTATTGTATTATGCTATAACGTATGACGTTATATAATATTACGTTATAACGTATAACGTTATATACTATTACTATACAACGGGTAACGTTTTATTGCATTACGCTGTAACGTATAACGTTGTACACCATTACGATATAACGTATAACGTTATATACTATTACTATACAACGTGTAACGTTATATAGCACTACGTTATAGCGCATAACATTATATACCATTACGCTATAACGTATAACGTTATAGACTATTACTATACAACGTGTAACGTTATATAGCACTACGTTATAACGTATAACGTTGTATACCATTACGCTATAACGTATAACGTTATATACTACTACTATACAACGTGTAACGTTATATTTCATTACGTTATAACGTATGACGTTATATACTATTACGTTATAACGTATAACGTTATATACTAATACTATACAACGGGTAACGTTATATAGTATTACGTTATGACGTACAACGTTATATAGTACTACGTTATAACGTATGACGTTACATAGATTTACTATATACCGTATAACGTTATATACTATAACTATACAACGTGTAACGTTATATAGCCCTACGTTATAACGTATAACGTTATATATCATGACGCTATAACGTATAACGTTATATACTATTACTATACAACGTGTAACGTTTTATTGTATTACGCTATAACGTATAACGTTGTATACCATTACGCTATAACGTATAACGTTAGATACTATTACTATACAACGTGTAACGTTTTATTGTATTACGCTATACCGTATAACGTTGTATACCATTACGCTATAACCTATAACGTTATATATTATTACTATAAAACGTATAACGTTTTATTGCATTACGCTATAACGTATAACGTTGTATACCATTACGCTATGACGTATAACGTTATATACTATTACTATACAACGTGTAACGTTATATTGCATTACGTTATAACGTATGACGTTATATACTATTACGTTATAACGTATAACGATATATACTGTTACTATACAACGTGCAACGTTATATAGCACTACGTTATAACGTATAACGTTATATATCATGACGCTATAACGTATAACGTTATATACTATTACTATACAACGTGTAACGTTTTATTGCATTACGCTATAACGTATAACGTTGTATACCATTACGCTATAACGTATAACGTTATATACTATTACTATACAACGTGTAACGTTTTATTGTATTACGCTATAACGTATGACGTTGTATACGATTACGCTATGACGTATAACGTTATATACTATTACTATACAACGTGTAACGTTTTATTGCATTACGCTGTAACGTATGACTTTATATACTATTACATTATAACGTATAACGTTATAGACTATTACTATACAACGGGTAACGTTATATAGTATTTCGTTATAACGTATAACGTTATATAGTACTTCGTTATAACGAATGACGTTATATAGTACTACGTTATAACGTACGACGTTAGATAATATTGCTATATACCGTATAACATTGTATACTATTACTATACAACGTGTAACGTTATATAGCACTACGTTAGAACGTATAACGCTATATACCATTACGCTATAACGTATAACGTTATATACTATTACCATACAACGTGTAACGTTTTATTGCATTACGCTATAACGTATGACGTTATATACTATTACGTTATAACGTATAACGTTATATACTATTACTATACAACGGGTAACGTTTTATTGCATTACGCTGTAACGTATAACGTTGTACACCATTACGATATAACGTATAACGTTATATACTATTACTATACAACGTGTAACGTTTTATTGTATTACGCTATAACGTATAACGTTGTATACCATTACGCGATAACGTATAACGTTATATACTATTACTATACAACGGGTAACGTTATATAGCATTACGTTATAACGTACAACGTTATATAGTACTACGTTATAACGTATGACGTTACATAATTTTACTATATACCGTATAACATTGTATAATACTACAATACAACGTGTAACGTTATATAGCACTACGTTATAACGTATGACGTTATGTACTATTACGTTATAACGTATTACGTTATGTACTATTACGTTATTACGTATTACGTTATGTAGTGCTTCGTTAGAACGTATAACGTTATATATCATGACGCTATAACGTATAACGTTATATACTATTACTATACAACGTGTAACGTTTTATTGCATTACGCTATAACGTATAACGTTGTATACCATTACGCTATAACGTATAACGTTATATACTATTACTATACAACGTGTAACGTTATATAGCACTACGTTATAACGCATAACGTTGTATAACATTAGGGTATAACGTATAACGTTATAGACTATTACTACACAACGTGTAACGTTATATAGCACTACGATATAACGTGTAACGTTATATACCATTACGCTATAACTTATAGCGTTATATATTATTACTATAAAACGTGTAACGTTTTATTGCATTACGCTATAACGTATAACGTTGTGTACCATTACGCTATAACGTATAACATTATATACTATTACTATACAACGTGTAACGTTATATTGCATTACGTTATAACGTATGACGTTATATACTATTACGTTATAACGTATAACGTTATATACTATTACTATACAACGGGTAACGTTATATAGTATTACGTTATAACGTACAACGTTATATAGTACTACGTTATAACATATGACGTTAAATAATATTACTATATACCGTATAACATTGTATAATACTACTATACAACGTGTAACGTTATATAGCACTACGTTATAACGTATGACGTTATATACTACTACGCTATAACGTATAACGTTATATACTATTACTATACAACGGGTAACGTCTTATTGCATTACGTTATAACGTATGACGTTACATAATATTACTATGTACCGTATAACATTATATACTATCACTATACAACGTGTAACGGTATATTGCATTACGTTATAACGTATGACGTTATATACTATTACGTTATAACGTATAACGTTATATAGTATTTTGTTATAACGTATAACGCTATATAGTATTTTGTTATAACGTATAACGTTATATAGTATTTTGTTATAACGTATAACGTTATATAGTATTTTGCTATAACGTATAACGTTATATAGTACTTCGTTATAACGAATGACGTTATATGCTATTACGATATAACGTATAACGTTATACAATATTACGTTATAACGCAGGACGATACATAATATTACTAAATACCGTGTAACATTATATACTACCACTATACAACGTGTCACGTTATATTGCATTACGTCATAACGTATGACGTTATATACTAATACGTTATATCGTATATCGTTATATAGTATTTCGTTATAACGTATATCGTTATATAGTACTACGTTATAACGTATGACGTTACATAATTTTACTATATACCGTATAACGTTATATACTATTACTATACGACGTGTAACGTTATATAGCCCTACGTTATAACGTATAACGTTATATACCATGACGCTATAACGTATAACGTTATAAACTATTACTATACAACGTGTAACGCTTTATTGCATTACGTTATAACGTATGACGATACATAATATTACTAAATACCGTGTAACATTATATACTACCACTATACAACGTGTAACGTTATATAGCACTACGTTACAACGTATGACGTTATATACTATTACGCTATAACGTATAATGTTATATACTATTACTATACAGCGTGTAACGTATTATTGCATTACGCTATAACGTATAACGTCGTATACCATTACGCTATAACGTATAACGTTATATACTATTACTATACAACGTGTAACGTTTTATTGTATTACGCTATAACGTATGACGTTATATAATATTACGTTATAACGTATAACGTTATATACTATTACTATACAACGGGTAACGTTTTATTGCATTACGCTGTAACGTATAACGTTGTACACCATTACGATATAACGTATAACGTTATATACTATTACTATACAACGTGTAACGTTATATAGCACTACGTTATAGCGCATAACATTATATACCATTACGCTATAACGTATAACGTTATAGACTATTACTATACAACGTGTAACGTTATATAGCACTACGTTATAACGTATAACGTTGTATACCATTACGCTATAACGTATAACGTTATATACTACTACTATACAACGTGTAACGTTATATTTCATTACGTTATAACGTATGACGTTATATACTATTACGTTATAACGTATAACGTTATATACTAATACTATACAACGGGTAACGTTATATAGTATTACGTTATAACGTACAACGTTATATAGTACTACGTTATAACGTATGACGTTACATAGATTTACTATATACCGTATAACGTTATATACTATAACTATACAACGTGTAACGTTATATAGCCCTACGTTATAACGTATAACGTTATATATCATGACGCTATAACGTATAACGTTATATACTATTACTATACAACGTGTAACGTTTTATTGTATTACGCTATAACGTATAACGTTGTATACCATTACGCTATAACGTATAACGTTAGATACTATTACTATACAACGTGTAACGTTTTATTGTATTACGCTATACCGTATAACGTTGTATACCATTACGCTATAACCTATAACGTTATATATTATTACTATAAAACGTATAACGTTTTATTGCATTACGCTATAACGTATAACGTTGTATACCATTACGCTATGACGCATAACGTTATATACTATTACTATACAACGTGTAACGTTATATTGCATTACGTTATAACGTATGACGTTATATACTATTACGTTATAACGTATAGCGATATATGCTATTACTATACAACGTGCAACGTTATATAGCACTACGTTATAACGTATAACGTTATATATCATGACGCTATAACGTATAACGTTATATACTATTACTATACAACGTGTAACGTTTTATTGCATTACGCTATAACGTATAACGTTGTATACCATTACGCTATAACGTATAACGTTATATACTATTACTATACAACGTGTAACGTTTTATTGTATTACGCTATAACGTATAACGTTGTATACGATTACGCTATAACGTATAACGTTATATACTATTACTATACAACGTGTAACGTTTTATTGCATTACGTTATAACGTATGACGTTATATACTATTACATTATAACGTATAACGTTATAGACTATTACTATACAACGGGTAACGTTATATAGTATTTCGTTATAACGTATAACGTTATATAGTACTTCGTTATAACGAATGACGTTATATAGTACTACGTTATAACGTACGACGTTAGATAATATTGCTATATACCGTATAACATTGTATACTATTACTATACAACGTGTAACGTTATATAGCACTACGTTAGAACGTATAACGCTATATACCATTACGCTATAACGTATAACGTTATATACTATTACTATACAACGTGTAACGTTATATAGCCCTACGTTATAACGTATAACGTTATATATCATGACGCTATAACGTATAACGTTATATACTATTACTATACAACGTGTAACGTTTTATTGCATTACGCTATAACGTATGACGTTATATACTATTACGTTATAACGTATAACGTTATATACTATTACTATACAACGGGTAACGTTTTATTGCATTACGCTGTAACGTATAACGTTGTACACCATTACGATATAACGTATAACGTTATATAATATTACTATACAACGTGTAACGTTATATAGCACTACGTTATAACGCATAACGTTGTATACCATTACGCTATAACGTATAGCGTTATATACTATTACTATACAACGTGTAACGTTATATAGCTCTACGTTATAACGCATAACGTTGTATACCATTCCGCTATAACGTATAACGTTATATACTATTACTATACAACGTGTAACGTTTTATTGTATTACGCTATAACGTATAACGTTGTATACCATTACGCGATAACGTATAACGTTATATACTATTACTATACAACGGGTAACGTTATATAGCATTACGATATAACGTACAACGTTATATAGTACTACGTTATAACGTATGACGTTACATAATTTTACTATATACCGTATAACATTGTATAATACTACAATACAACGTGTAACGTTATATAGCACTACGTTATAACGTATGACGTTATGTACTATTACGTTATAACGTATTACGTTATGTACTATTACGTTATAACGTATTACGTTATGTAGTGCTTCGTTAGAACGTATAACGTTATATATCATGACGCTATAACGTATAACGTTATATACTATTACTATACAACGTGTAACGTTTTATTGCATTACGCTATAACGTATAACGTTGTATACCATTACGCTATAACGTATAACGTTATATACTATTACTATACAACGTGTAATGTTATATTGCATTACGATATAACGTATGACGTTATATACTATTACGTTATAACGTATAACGTTAGATACTATTACTATACAACGTGTAACGTTTTATTGTATTACGCTATAACGTATAACGTTGTATACCATTACGCTATAAGCTATAACGTTATATATTATTACTATAAAACGTGTAACGTTTTATTGCATTACGCTATAACGTATAACGTTGTATACCATTACGCTATGACGTATAACGTTATATACTATTACTATACAACGTGTAACGTTATATTGCATTACGTTATAACGTATTACGTTATATACTATTACGTTATAACGTATAACGATATATACTATTACTATACAACGTGTAACGTTATATAGCACTACGTTATAACGTATAACGTTATATATCATGACGCTATAACGTATAACGTTATATACTATTACTATACAACGTGTAACGTTTTATTGCATTACGCTATAACGTATAACGTTGTATACCATTACGCTATAACGTATAACATTATATACTATTAGTATACAACGTGTAACGTTTTATTGCATTACGTTATAACGTATGACGTTACATAATATTACTATATACCGTATAACATTATATACTATCACTATACAACGTGTAACGTTATATTGCATTACGTTATAACGTATGACGTTATATACTATTACCTTATAACGTATGACGTTACATAATATTACTATATACCGTATAACATTGTGTACTATTACTATACAACGTGTAATGATATACAGCACTACGTTATAACGTATGACGTTACATAATATTACTATATACCGTGTAAGATTATATACTATCACTATGCAACGTATAACGTTATATTGCATTAGGTTATAACGTATGACGTTATATACCATTACCTTATAACGTATGACGTTATATACTATTACTATACAACGTGTAACGTTATATTGCATTAAGTTATAACGTATGACGTTATATACTATTACATTATAACGTATGACGTTATATACTATTACATTATAACGTATAACGTTATATACTATTACTATACAACGTGTAACGTTATATAGCACTACGTTATAACGTATAACGTTATATATCATGACGCTATAACGTATAACGTTATATACTATTACTGTACAACGTGTAACGTTTTATTGCATTACGCTATAACGTATAACGTTGTGTACCATTCCGCTATAACGTATAACGTTATATACTATTACTATACAACGTGTAACGTTTTATTGTATTACGCTATAACGTATGACGTTATATAATATTACGTTATAACGTATAACGTTATATACTATTACTATACAACGGGTAACGTTTTATTGCATTACGCTGTAACGTATAACGTTGTATACCATTACGCTATGACGTATAACGTTATATACTATTACTATACAACGTGTAACGTTATATTGCATTACGTTATAACGTATTACGTTATATACTATTACGTTATAACGTATAACGATATATACTATTACTATACAACGTGTAACGTTATATAGCACTACGTTATAACGTATAACGTTATATATCATGACGCTATAACGTATAACGTTATATACTATTACTATACAACGTGTAACGTTTTATTGCATTACGCTATAACGTATAACGTTGTATACCATTACGCTATAACGTATAACATTATATACTATTAGTATACAACGTGTAACGTTTTATTGCATTACGTTATAACGTATGACGTTACATAATATTACTATATACCGTATAACATTATATACTATCACTATACAACGTGTAACGTTATATTGCATTACGTTATAACGTATGACGTTATATACTATTACCTTATAACGTATGACGTTACATAATATTACTATATACCGTATAACATTGTATACTATTACTATACAACGTGTAATGATATACAGCACTACGTTATAACGTATGACGTTACATAATATTACTATATACCGTGTAACATTATATACTATCACTATGCAACGTATAACGTTATATTGCATTAGGTTATAACGTATGACGTTATATACCATTACCTTATAACGTATGACGTTACATAATATTACTATATACCGTATAACATTGAGTACTATTACTATACAACGTGTAATGATATATAGCACTACGTTATAACGTATGACGTTACATAATATTACTATATACCGTATAACATTGCATGCTATTACTATACAACGTGTAACGATATATAGCACTACGTTATAACGTATGACGTTATAGACTATTACGTTATAACGTATAACGTTATATAGTATTTCGTTATAACGTATAACGTTATATAGTATTTCGTTATAACGAATGACGTTATATAGTACTACGTTATAACGTATGACGTTACATAATTTTACTATACAACGTGTAACGTTATATAGTATTACGTTATAACGTACAACGTTATATAGTACTACGTTATAACGTATGACGTTACATAATTTTACTATATACCGTATAACATTGTATACTATTACTATACAACGTGTAACGTTTTATTGCATTACCTTATAACGTATGATGTTACATAATATTACTATATACCGTATAACATTATATACTATCACTATACAAAGTGTAACGTTATATTGCATTAAGTTATAACGAATGACGTTATATACCATTACGTTATAACGTATAACGTTATATAGTATTTCGTTATAACGTATAACGTTATATAGTACTTCGTTATAACGTATGACGTTATATAGTACTACGTTATAACGTATGACGTTACATAATATTACTATATACCGTATAACATTATATACTATCACTATACAAAGTGTAACGTTATATTGCATTAAGTAATAACGTATGACGTTATATACTATTACGTTATAACGTATAACGTTATATAGTATTTCGTTATAACGTATAACGTTATATAGTACTTCGTTATAACGAATGACGTTATATAGTGCTACGTTATAACGTATGACGTTACATAATATTACTATATACCGTATAACATTGTATGCTATTACTATACAACGTGTAATGATATATAGCACTACGTTATAACGTATGACGGTACATAATATTACTATATACCGTATAACATTATATACTATCACTATACAACGTATAACGTTATATTGCATTACGTTATAACGTATGACGTTATATACTATTACGTTATAACGTATAACGTTGTATAGTCTTTCGTTATAACGTATAACGTTATATAGTACTTCGTTATAACGAATGACGTTATATAGCACTACGTTATAACGTATAACGTTATATACCATTACGCTATAACGTATAATGTTATATACTATTACTATACAGCGTGTAACGTTTTATTGCATTACGCTATAACGTATAACGTTGTATACCATTACGCTATAACGTATAACGTTATATACTATTACTATACAACGTGTAATGTTATATTGCATTACGTTATAACGTATGACGTTATATACTATTACGTTATAACGTATAACGTTATAGACTATTACTATACAACGGGTAACGTTATATAGTATTTCGTTATAACGTATATCGTTATATAGTACTTCGTTATAACGAATGACGTTATATAGTACTACGTTATAACGTATAACGTTACATAATATTGCTATATACCGTATAACATTGTATACTATTACTATACAACGTGTAACGTTATATAGCACTACGTTATAACGTATAACGTTATATATCATGACGCTATAACGTATAACGTTATATACTATTACTATACAACGGGTAACGTTTTATTGCATGACGCTATAACGTATAACGTTGTATACCATTCCGCTATAACGTATAACGTTATATACTATTACTATACAACGTGTAACGTTATATTGCATTAAGTTATAACGTATGACGTTATATACTATTACATTATAACGTATAACGTTATATACTATTACTATACAACGTGTAACGTTATATAGCACTACGTTATAACGTATAACGTTATATATCATGACGCTATAACGTATAACGTTATATACTATTACTGTACAACGTGTAACGTTTTATTGCATTACGCTATAACGTATAACGTTGTGTACCATTCCGCTATAACGTATAACGTTATATACTATTACCATACAACGTGTAACGTTTTATTGTATTATGCTATAACGTATGACGTTATATAATATTACGTTATAACGTATAACGTTATATACTATTACTATACAACGGGTAACGTTTTATTTCATTACGCTGTAACGTATAACGTTGTACACCATTACGATATAACGTATAACGTTATATACTATTACTATACAACGTGTAACGTTATATAGCACTACGTTATAGCGCATAACATTATATACCATTACGCTATAACGTATAACGTTATAGACTATTACTATACAACGTGTAACGTTATATAGCACTACGTTATAACGTATAACGTTGTATACCATTACGCTATAACGTATAACGTTATATACTACTACTATACAACGTGTAACGTTATATTTCATTACGTTATAACGTATGACGTTATATACTATTACGTTATAACGTATAACGTTATATACTAATACTATACAACGGGTAACGTTATATAGTATTACGTTATAACGTACAACGTTATATAGTACTACGTTATAACGTATGACGTTACATAGATTTACTATATACCGTATAACGTTATATACTATAACTATACAACGTGTAACGTTATATAGCCCTACGTTATAACGTATAACGTTATATATCATGACGCTATAACGTATAACGTTATATACTATTACTATACAACGTGTAACGTTTTATTGTATTACGCTATAACGTATAACGTTGTATACCATTACGCTATAACGTATAACGTTATATACTATTACTATACAACGTGTAACGTTTTATTGTATTACGCTATACCGTATAACGTTGTATACCATTACGCTATAACCTATAACGTTATATATTATTACTATAAAACGTATAACGTTTTATTGCATTACGCTATAACGTATAACGTTGTATACCATTACGCTATGACGTATAACGTTATATACTATTACTATACAACGTGTAACGTTATATTGCATTACGTTATAACGTATGACGTTATATACTATTACGTTATAACGTATAGCGATATATGCTATTACTATACAACGTGCAACGTTATATAGCACTACGTTATAACGTATAACGTTATATATCATGACGCTATAACGTATAACGTTATATACTATTACTATACAACGTGTAACGTTTTATTGCATTACGCTATAACGTATAACGTTGTATACCATTACGCTATAACGTATAACGTTATATACTATTACTATACAACGTGTAACGTTTTATTGTATTACGCTATAACGTATAACGTTGTATACGATTACGCTATAACGTATAACGTTATATACTATTACTATACAACGTGTAACGTTTTATTGCATTACGCTGTAACGTATGACTTTATATACTATTACATTATAACGTATAACGTTATAGACTATTACTATACAACGGGTAACGTTATATAGTATTTCGTTATAACGTATAACGTTATATAGTACTTCGTTATAACGAATGACGTTATATAGTACTACGTTATAACGTATGACGTTAGATAATATTGCTATATACCGTATAACATTGTATACTATTACTATACAACGTGTAACGTTATATAGCACTACGTTAGAACGTATAACGCTATATACCATTACGCTATAACGTATAACGTTATATACTATTACTATACAACGTGTAACGTTTTATTGTATTACGCTATAACGTATGACGTTGTATACGATTACGCTATGACGTATAACGTTATATACTATTACTATACAACGTGTAACGTTTTATTGCATTACGCTATAACGTATGACGTTATATACTATTACGTTATAACGTATAACGTTATATACTATTACTATACAACGGGTAACGTTTTATTGCATTACGCTGTAACGTATAACGTTGTACACCATTACGATATAACGTATAACGTTATATACTATTACTATACAACGTGTAACGTTTTATTGTATTACGCTATAACGTATAACGTTGTATACCATTACGCGATAACGTATAACGTTATATACTATTACTATACAACGGGTAACGTTATATAGCATTACGTTATAACGTACAACGTTATATAGTACTACGTTATAACGTATGACGTTACATAATTTTACTATATACCGTATAACATTGTATAATACTACAATACAACGTGTAACGTTATATAGCACTACGTTATAACGTATGACGTTATGTACTATTACGTTATAACGTATTACGTTATGTACTATTACGTTATTACGTATTACGTTATGTAGTGCTTCGTTAGAACGTATAACGTTATATATCATGACGCTATAACGTATAACGTTATATACTATTACTATACAACGTGTAACGTTTTATTGCATTACGCTATAACGTATAACGTTGTATACCATTACGCTATAACGTATAACGTTATATACTATTACTATACAACGTGTAACGTTATATAGCACTACGTTATAACGCATAACGTTGTATAACATTAGGGTATAACGTATAACGTTATAGACTATTACTACACAACGTGTAACGTTATATAGCACTACGATATAACGTGTAACGTTATATACCATTACGCTATAACTTATAGCGTTATATATTATTACTATAAAACGTGTAACGTTTTATTGCATTACGCTATAACGTATAACGTTGTGTACCATTACGCTATAACGTATAACATTATATACTATTACTATACAACGTGTAACGTTATATTGCATTACGTTATAACGTATGACGTTATATACTATTTCGTTATAACGTATAACGTTATATACTATTACTATACAACGGGTAACGTTATATAGTATTACGTTATAACGTACAACGTTATATAGTACTACGTTATAACATATGACGTTAAATAATATTACTATATACCGTATAACATTGTATAATACTACTATACAACGTGTAACGTTATATAGCACTACGTTATAACGTATGACGTTATATACTACTACGCTATAACGTATAACGTTATATACTATTACTATACAACGGGTAACGTCTTATTGCATTACGTTATAACGTATGACGTTACATAATATTACTATGTACCGTATAACATTATATACTATCACTATACAACGTGTAACGGTATATTGCATTACGTTATAACGTATGACGTTATATACTATTACGTTATAACGTATAACGTTATATAGTATTTTGTTATAACGTATAACGCTATATAGTATTTTGTTATAACGTATAACGTTATATAGTATTTTGTTATAACGTATAACGTTATATAGTATTTTGCTATAACGTATAACGTTATATAGTACTTCGTTATAACGAATGACGTTATATGCTATTACGATATAACGTATAACGTTATACAATATTACGTTATAACGCAGGACGATACATAATATTACTAAATACCGTGTAACATTATATACTACCACTATACAACGTGTCACGTTATATTGCATTACGTCATAACGTATGACGTTATATACTAATACGTTATATCGTATATCGTTATATAGTATTTCGTTATAACGTATATCGTTATATAGTACTACGTTATAACGCATGACGTTACATAATTTTACTATATACCGTATAACGTTATATACTATTACTATACAACGTGTAACGTTATATAGCCCTACGTTATAACGTATAACGTTATATACCATGACGCTATAACGTATAACGTTATATGCTATTACTATACAACGTGTAACGCTTTATTGCATTACGTTATAACGTATGACGATACATAATATTACTAAATACCGTGTAACATTATATACTACCACTATACAACGTGTAACGTTATATAGCACTACGTTACAACGTATGACGTTATATACTATTACGCTATAACGTATAATGTTATATACTATTACTATACAGCGTGTAACGTATTATTGCATTACGCTATAACGTATAACGTCGTATACCATTACGCTATAACGTATAACGTTATATACTATTACTATACAACGTGTAACGTTTTATTGTATTACGCTATAACGTATGACGTTATATAATATTACGTTATAACGTATAACGTTATATACTATTACTATACAACGGGTAACGTTTTATTGCATTACGCTGTAACGTATAACGTTGTACACCATTACGATATAACGTATAACGTTATATACTATTACTATACAACGTGTAACGTTATATAGCACTACGTTATAGCGCATAACATTATATACCATTACGCTATAACGTATAACGTTATAGACTATTACTATACAACGTGTAACGTTATATAGCACTACGTTATAACGTATAACGTTGTATACCATTACGCTATAACGTATAACGTTATATACTACTACTATACAACGTGTAACGTTATATTTCATTACGTTATAACGTATGACGTTATATACTATTACGTTATAACGTATAGCGATATATGCTATTACTATACAACGTGCAACGTTATATAGCACTACGTTATAACGTATAACGTTATATATCATGACGCTATAACGTATAACGTTATATACTATTACTATACAACGTGTAACGTTTTATTGCATTACGCTATAACGTATAACGTTGTATACCATTACGCTATAACGTATAACGTTATATACTATTACTATACAACGTGTAACGTTTTATTGTATTACGCTATAACGTATGACGTTGTATACGATTACGCTATGACGTATAACGTTATATACTATTACTATACAACGTGTAACGTTTTATTGCATTACGCTGTAACGTATGACTTTATATACTATTACATTATAACGTATAACGTTATAGACTATTACTATACAACGGGTAACGTTATATAGTATTTCGTTATAACGTATAACGTTATATAGTACTTCGTTATAACGAATGACGTTATATACTATTACTATACAACGTGTAACGTTTTATTGTATTACGCTATAACGTATAACGTTGTATACCATTACGCTATAACGTATAACGTTAGATACTATTACTATACAACGTGTAACGTTTTATTGTATTACGCTATACCGTATAACGTTGTATACCATTACGCTATAACCTATAACGTTATATATTATTACTATAAAACGTATAACGTTTTATTGCATTACGCTATAACGTATAACGTTGTATACCATTACGCTATGACGCATAACGTTATATACTATTACTATACAACGTGTAACGTTATATTGCATTACGTTATAACGTATGACGTTATATACTATTACGTTATAACGTATAGCGATATATGCTATTACTATACAACGTGCAACGTTATATAGCACTACGTTATAACGTATAACGTTATATATCATGACGCTATAACGTATAACGTTATATATCATGACGCTATAACGTATAACGTTATATACTATTACTATACAACGTGTAACGTTTTATTGCATTACGCTATAACGTATAACGTTGTATACCATTACGCTATAACGTATAACGTTATATACTATTACTATACAACGTGTAACGTTTTATTGTATTACGCTATAACGTATGACGTTGTATACGATTACGCTATGACGTATAACGTTATATACTATTACTATACAACGTGTAACGTTTTATTGCATTACGCTGTAACGTATGACTTTATATACTATTACATTATAACGTATAACGTTATAGACTATTACTATACAACGGGTAACGTTATATAGTATTTCGTTATAACGTATAACGTTATATAGTACTTCGTTATAACGAATGACGTTATATAGTACTACGTTATAACGTACGACGTTAGATAATATTGCTATATACCGTACAACATTATATACTATTACTATACAACGTGTAACGTTATATAGCACTACGTTAGAACGTATAACGCTATATACCATTACGCTATAACGTATAACGTTATATACTATTACTATACAACGTGTAACGTTATATAGCCCTACGTTATAACGTATAACGTTATATATCATGACGCTATAACGTATAACGTTATATACTATTACTATACAACGTGTAACGTTTTATTGCATTACGCTATAACGTATGACGTTATATACTATTACGTTATAACGTATAACGTTATATACTATTACTATACAACGGGTAACGTTTTATTGCATTACGCTGTAACGTATAACGTTGTACACCATTACGATATAACGTATAACGTTATATAATATTACTATACAACGTGTAACGTTATATAGCACTACGTTATAACGCATAACGTTGTATACCATTACGCTATAACGTATAGCGTTATATACTATTACTATACAACGTGTAACGTTATATAGCTCTACGTTATAACGTATAACGTTGTATACCATTCCGCTATAACGTATAACGTTATATACTATTACTATACAACGTGTAACGTTTTATTGTATTACGCTATAACGTATAACGTTGTATACCATTACGCGATAACGTATAACGTTATATACTATTACTATACAACGGGTAACGTTATATAGCATTACGATATAACGTACAACGTTATATAGTACTACGTTATAACGTATAACGTTATATAATATTACTATACAACGTGTAACGTTATATAGCACTACGTTATAACGCATAACGTTGTATACCATTACGCTATAACGTATAGCGTTATATACTATTACTATACAACGTGCAACGTTATATAGCACTACGTTATAACGTATAACGTTATATATCATGACGCTATAACGTATAACGTTATATACTATTACTATACAACGTGTAACGTTTTATTGCATTACGCTATAACGTATAACGTTGTATACCATTACGCTATAACGTATAACGTTATATACTATTACTATACAACGTGTAACGTTTTATTGTATTACGCTATAACGTATGACGTTGTATACGATTACGCTATGACGTATAACGTTATATACTATTACTATACAACGTGTAACGTTTTATTGCATTACGCTGTAACGTATGACTTTATATACTATTACATTATAACGTATAACGTTATAGACTATTACTATACAACGGGTAACGTTATATAGTATTTCGTTATAACGTATAACGTTATATAGTACTTCGTTATAACGAATGACGTTATATACTATTACTATACAACGTGTAACGTTTTATTGTATTACGCTATAACGTATAACGTTGTATACCATTACGCTATAACGTATAACGTTAGATACTATTACTATACAACGTGTAACGTTTTATTGTATTACGCTATACCGTATAACGTTGTATACCATTACGCTATAACCTATAACGTTATATATTATTACTATAAAACGTATAACGTTTTATTGCATTACGCTATAACGTATAACGTTGTATACCATTACGCTATGACGCATAACGTTATATACTATTACTATACAACGTGTAACGTTATATTGCATTACGTTATAACGTATGACGTTATATACTATTACGTTATAACGTATAGCGATATATGCTATTACTATACAACGTGCAACGTTATATAGCACTACGTTATAACGTATAACGTTATATATCATGACGCTATAACGTATAACGTTATATACTATTACTATACAACGTGTAACGTTTTATTGCATTACGCTATAACGTATAACGTTGTATACCATTACGCTATAACGTATAACGTTATATACTATTACTATACAACGTGTAACGTTTTATTGTATTACGCTATAACGTATGACGTTGTATACGATTACGCTATGACGTATAACGTTATATACTATTACTATACAACGTGTAACGTTTTATTCCATTACGCTGTAACGTATGACTTTATATACTATTACATTATAACGTATAACGTTATAGACTATTACTATACAACGGGTAACGTTATATAGTATTTCGTTATAACGTATAACGTTATATAGTACTTCGTTATAACGAATGACGTTATATAGTACTACGTTATAACGTACGACGTTAGATAATATTGCTATATACCGTACAACATTGTATACTATTACTATACAACGTGTAACGTT
This sequence comes from Bombus terrestris, assembly GCF_910591885.1. NCBI lineage: Eukaryota > Metazoa > Arthropoda > Insecta > Hymenoptera > Apidae > Bombus > Bombus terrestris. The sequence goes on along the minus strand of NW_025963554.1, from coordinate 1,286,077 downwards.
ATATAGCACTACGTTAGAACGTATAACGCTATATACCATTACGCTATAACGTATAACGTTATATACTATTACTATACAACGTGTAACGTTATATAGCCCTACGTTATAACGTATAACGTTATATATCATGACGCTATAACGTATAACGTTATATACTATTACTATACAACGTGTAACGTTTTATTGCATTACGCTATAACGTATGACGTTATATACTATTACGTTATAACGTATAACGTTATATACTATTACTATACAACGGGTAACGTTTTATTGCATTACGCTGTAACGTATAACGTTGTACACCATTACGATATAACGTATAACGTTATATACTATTACTATACAACGTGTAACGTTATATAGCACTACGTTATAACGCATAACGTTGTATACCATTACGCTATAACGTATAGCGTTATATACTATTACTATACAACGTGTAACGTTATATAGCTCTACGTTATAACGTATAACGTTGTATACCATTCCGCTATAACGTATAACGTTATATACTATTACTATACAACGTGTAACGTTTTATTGTATTACGCTATAACGTATAACGTTGTATACCATTACGCGATAACGTATAACGTTATATACTATTACTATACAACGGGTAACGTTATATAGCATTACGATATAACGTACAACGTTATATAGTACTACGTTATAACGTATGACGTTACATAATTTTACTATATACCGTATAACATTGTATAATACTACAATACAACGTGTAACGTTATATAGCACTACGTTATAACGTATGACGTTATGTACTATTACGTTATAACGTATTACGTTATGTACTATTACGTTATAACGTATTACGTTATGTAGTGCTTCGTTAGAACGTATAACGTTATATATCATGACGCTATAACGTATAACGTTATATACTATTACTATACAACGTGTAACGTTTTATTGCATTACGCTATAACGTATAACGTTGTATACCATTACGCTATAACGTATAACGTTATATACTATTACTATACAACGTGTAATGTTATATTGCATTACGATATAACATATGACGTTATATACTATTACGTTATAACGTATAACGTTAGATACTATTACTATACAACGTGTAACGTTTTATTGTATTACGCTATAACGTATAACGTTGTATACCATTACGCTATAAGCTATAACGTTATATATTATTACTATAAAACGTGTAACGTTTTATTGCATTACGCTATAACGTATAACGTTGTATACCATTACGCTATGACGTATAACGTTATATACTATTACTATACAACGTGTAACGTTATATTGCATTACGTTATAACGTATTACGTTATATACTATTACGTTATAACGTATAACGATATATACTATTACTATACAACGTGTAACGTTATATAGCACTACGTTATAACGTATAACGTTATATATCATGACGCTATAACGTATAACGTTATATACTATTACTATACAACGTGTAACGTTTTATTGCATTACGTTATAACGTATAACGTTGTATACCATTACGCTATAACGTATAACATTATATACTATTAGTATACAACGTGTAACGTTTTATTGCATTACGTTATAACGTATGACGTTACATAATATTACTATATACCGTATAACATTATATACTATCACTATACAACGTGTAACGTTATATTGCATTACGTTATAACGTATGACGTTATATACTATTACCTTATAACGTATGACGTTACATAATATTACTATATACCGTATAACATTGTATACTATTACTATACAACGTGTAATGATATACAGCACTACGTTATAACGTATGACGTTACATAATATTACTATATACCGTGTAACATTATATACTATCACTATGCAACGTATAACGTTATATTGCATTAGGTTATAACGTATGACGTTATATACCATTACCTTATAACGTATGACGTTATATACTATTACTATACAACGTGTAACGTTATATTGCATTAAGTTATAACGTATGACGTTATATACTATTACATTATAACGTATAACGTTATATACTATTACTATACAACGTGTAACGTTATATAGCACTACGTTATAACGTATAACGTTATATATCATGACGCTATAACGTATAACGTTATATACTATTACTGTACAACGTGTAACGTTTTATTGCATTACGCTATAACGTATAACGTTGTGTACCATTCCGCTATAACGTATAACGTTATATACTATTACTATACAACGTGTAACGTTTTATTGTATTACGCTATAACGTATGACGTTATATAATATTACGTTATAACGTATAACGTTATATACTATTACTATACAACGGGTAACGTTTTATTGCATTACGCTGTAACGTATAACGTTGTACACCATTACGATATAACGTATAACGTTATATACTATTACTATACAACGTGTAACGTTATATAGCACTACGTTATAGCGCATAACATTATATACCATTACGCTATAACGTATAACGTTATAGACTATTACTATACAACGTGTAACGTTATATAGCACTACGTTATAACGTATAACGTTGTATACCATTACGCTATAACGTATAACGTTATATACTACTACTATACAACGTGTAACGTTATATTTCATTACGTTATAACGTATAACGTTATATACTATTACGTTATAACGTATAACGTTATATACTAATACTATACAACGGGTAACGTTATATAGTATTACGTTATAACGTACAACGTTATATAGTACTACGTTATAACGTATGACGTTACATAGTTTTACTATATACCGTATAACGTTATATACTATAACTATACAACGTGTAACGTTATATAGCCCTACGTTATAACGTATAACGTTATATATCATGACGCTATAACGTATAACGTTATATACTATTACTATACAACGTGTAACGTTTTATTGTATTACGCTATAACGTATAACGTTGTATACCATTACGCTATAACGTATAACGTTAGATACTATTACTATACAACGTGTAACGTTTTATTGTATTACGCTATAACGTATAACGTTGTATACCATTACGCTATAACCTATAACGTTATATATTATTACTATAAAACGTGTAACGTTTTATTGCATTACGCTATAACGTATAACGTTGTATACCATTACGCTATGACGTATAACGTTATATACTATTACTATACAACGTGTAACGTTATATTGCATTACGTTATAACGTATGACGTTATATACTATTACGTTATAACGTATAACGATATATACTGTTACTATACAACGTGTAACGTTATATAGCACTACGTTATAACGTATAACGTTACATATCATGACGCTATAACGTATAACGTTATATACTATTACTATACAACGTGTAACGTTTTATTGCATTACGTTATAACGTATAACGTTGTATACCATTACGCTATAACGTATAACGTTATATACTATTACTATACAACGTGTAACGTTTTATTGCATTACGTTATAACGTATGACGTTACATAATATTACTATATACCGTATAACATTATATACTATCACTATACAACGTGTAACGTTATATTGCATTACGTTATAACGTATGACGTTATATACTATTACCTTATAACGTATGACGTTACATAATATTACTATATACCGTATAACATTGTATACTATTACTATACAACGTGTAATGATATACAGCACTACGTTATAACGTATGACGTTACATAATATTACTATATACCGTGTAACATTATATACTATCACTATGCAACGTATAACGTTATATTGCATTAGGTTATAACGTATGACGTTATATACCATTACCTTATAACGTATGACGTTACATAATATTACTATATACCGTATAACATTGAGTACTATTACTATACAACGTGTAATGATATATAGCACTACGTTATAACGTATGACGTTACATAATATTACTATATACCGTATAACATTGCATGCTATTACTATACAACGTGTAACGATATATAGCACTACGTTATAACGTATGACGTTATAGACTATTACGTTATAACGTATAACGTTATATAGTATTTCGTTATAACGTATAACGTTATATAGTATTTCGTTATAACGAATGACGTTATATAGTACTACGTTATAACGTATGACGTTACATAATTTTACTATAAAACGTGTAACGTTATATAGTATTACGTTATAACGTACAACGTTATATAGTACTACGTTGTAACGTATGACGTTACATAATTTTACTATATACCGTATAACATTGTATACTATTACTATACAACGTATAACGTTTTATTGCATTACCTTATAACGTATGATGTTACATAATATTACTATATACCGTATAACATTATATACTATCACTATACAAAGTGTAACGTTATATTGCATTAAGTTATAACGAATGACGTTATATACCATTACGTTATAACGTATAACGTTATATAGTATTTCGTTATAACGTATAACGTTATATAGTACTTCGTTATAACGTATGACGTTATATAGTACTACGTTATAACGTATGACGTTACATAATATTACTATATACCGTATAACATTATATACTATCACTATACAAAGTGTAACGTTATATTGCATTAAGTTATAACGTATGACGTTATATACTATTACGTTATAACGTATAACGTTATATAGTATTTCGTTATAACGTATAACGTTATATAGTACTTCGTTATAACGAATGACGTTATATAGTGCTACGTTATAACGTATGACGTTACATAATATTACTATATACCGTATAACATTGTATGCTATTACTATACAACGTGTAATGATATATAGCACTACGTTATAACGTATGACGTTACATAATATTACTATATACCGTATAACATTATATACTATCACTATACAACGTATAACGTTATATTGCATTACGTTATAACGTATGACGTTATATACTATTACGTTATAACGTATAACGTTATATAATCTTTCGTTATAACGTATAACGTTATATAGTACTTCGTTATAACGAATGACGTTATATAGTACTACGTTATAACGTATGACGTTACATAATATTACTATATACCGTATAACATTGTATACTATTACTATACAACGTGTAATGATATACAGCAATACGTTATAACGTATGACGTTACATAACATTACTATATACCGGATAACATTGTGTACTATTACTATACAACGTGTAATGATATATAGCACTACGTTATAACGTATGACGTTACATAATATTACTATATACCGTATAACATTATATACTATCACTATACAACGTATAACGTTATATTGCATTACGTTATAACGTATGACGTTATATACTATTACGTTATAACGTATAACGTTATATAATCTTTCGTTATAACGTATAACGTTATATAGTACTTCGTTATAACGAATGACGTTATATAGTGCTACGTTATAACGTATGACGTTACATAATATTACTATATACCGTATAACATTGTATGCTATTACTATACAACGTGTAATGATATATAGCACTACGTTATAACGTATGACGTTACATAATATTACTATATTCCGTGTAACATTATATACTATCACTATACAACGTATAACGTTATATTGCATTAGGTTAAAGCGTATGACGCTATATACCATTACTTTATAACCTATAACGTTTTATAGTATTTCGTTATAACGTATTACGTTATATAGTACTTCGTTATAACGAATGACGTTATACAGTACTGCGTTATAACGTATGACGTTACATAATTTTACTATACAACGTGTTACGTTATATAGTATTACGTTATAACGTACAACGTTATATAGTACTACGTTATAACGTATGACGTTACATAATTTTACTATATACCGTATAACATTGTATACTATTACTATACAACGTGTAAAGTTATATAGCACTACGTTTTGACGTATATCGGTATATACCATTACTTTATAACGTATAACGTTATATAGTATTTCGTTATAACGTATTACGTTACATAGTACTTCGTTATAACGAATGACGTTATACAGTACTGCGTTATAACGTATGACGTTACATAATATTACTATGTACCGTGTAACATTATATACTATCACTATACAACGTATAACGTTATATTGCATTACGTTATAACGTATAACGTTATATACCATTACGCTATAACGTATAACGTTATATACTATTACTATACAACGTGTAACGTTATATTGCATTAGGTTAAAGCGTATGACGTTAAATACCATTACTTTATAACATATAACGTTTTATAGTATTTCGTTATAACGTATTACGTTATATAGTACTTCGTTATAACGAATGACGTTATACAGTACAGCGTTATAACGTATGACGTTACATAATATTACTATATACCGTGTAACATTATATACTATCACTATACAACGTGTAACGTTATATTGCAGTAGGTTATAACGTATGACGTTATATACCATTACTTTATAACGTATATCGTTATATAGTATTTCGTTATAACGTATTACGTTATATAGTACTTCGTTATAACGAATGACGTTATACAGTACTGCGTTATAACGTATGACGTTACATAATATTACTATATACCGTGTAACATTATATACTATCACTATACAACGTATAATGTTATATTGCATTACGTTATAACGTATGACGTTATATACTATTACGTTATAACGTATAACGTTATATAGTATTTCGTTATAACGTATAACGTTATATAGTACTTCGTTATAACGAATGACGTTATATAGTACTACGTTATAACGTAAGACGTTACATAATTTTACTATACAACGTGTTACGTTATATAGTATTACGTTATAACGTACAACGTTATATAGTACTACGTTATAACGTATGACGTTACATAATTTTACTATATACCGTATAACATTGTATACTATTACTATACAACGTGTAAAGTTATATAGCACTACGTTTTGACGTATATCGTTATATACCATTACTTTATAACGTATAACGTTATATAGTATTTCGTTATAACGTATTACGTTACATAGTACTTCGTTATAACGAATGACGTTATACAGTACTGCGTTATAACGTATGACGTTACATAATATTACTATATACCGTGTAACATTATATACTATCACTATACAACGTACAACGTTATATAGTATTTCGTTATAACGTATAACGTTATATAGTACTTCGTTATAACGAGTGACGTTATATAGTACTACGTTATAACGTAAGACGTTACATAATATTACTATATACCGTGTAACATTATATACTATCACTATACAACGTGTAACGTTATATTGCATTAGGTTATAACGTATGACGTTATATACTATTACCTTATAACGTATGACGTTACACTATATTACTATATACCGTATAACATTGTATACTATTACTATACAATGTGTAACGTTATATAGCACTACGTTATAACGTATAACGTTATATACCATTACGCTATAACGTATAACGTTATATACTATTACTATACAACGTGTAACGTTATATTGCATTAGGTTAAAGCGTATGACGTTATATACCATTACTTTATAACGTATAACGTTTTATAGTATTTCGTTATAACGTATTACGTTATATAGTACTTCGTTATAACGTATGACGTTATACAGTACTGCGTTATAACGTATGACGTTACATAATATTACTATATACCGTGTAACAATATATACTATCACTATACAACGTATAACGTTATATTGCATTACGTTATAACGTATGACGTTATATACTATTACGTTATAACGTATAACGTTATATAGTATTTCGTTATAACGTATAACGTTATATAGTACTTCGTTATAACGAATGACGTTATATAGTACTACGTTATAACGTAAGACATTACATAATTTTACTATACAACGTGTTACGTTATATACTATTACCATACAACGTGTAACGTTTTATTGCATTACGTTATAACGTATGACGTTACATAATTTTACTATATACCGTATAACACTGTATACTATTACTATACAACGTGCAATGTCATAAAGCGCTACGTTATAACGTATAACGTTATACACCATTCCGCTGTAACGTATAACGTTATATACTATTACTATACAACGTGCAACGTTTTATTGCATTACGCTATAACGTATAACGTTGTATACCATTACGCTATAACGTATAACGTTATATACTATTACTATACAACGTGTAACGTTTTATTGCATTACGCTATAACGTATAACGTTGTATACCATTACGCTATAACGTATATCGTTATATACTATTACTATGCAACGTGTAACGTTATATAGCACTACGTTATAACGTATAACGTTATATATCATGACGCTATAACGTATAACGTTATATACTATTACTATACAACGTGTAACGTTTTATTGCATTACGCTATAACGTATAACGTTGTATACCATTACGCTATAACGTATAACATTATATACTATTAGTATACAACGTGTAACGTTTTATTGCATTACGTTATAACGTATGACGTTACATAATATTACTATATACCGTATAACATTATATACTATCACTATACAACGTGTAACGTTATATTGCATTACGTTATAACGTATGACGTTATATACAATTACCTTATAACGTATGACGTTACATAATATTACTATATACCGTATAACATTGTATACTATTACTATACAACGTGTCATGATATACAGCACTACGTTATAACGTATGACGTTACATAATATTACTATATACCGTGTAACATTATATACTATCACTATGCAACGTATAACGTTATATTGCATTAGGTTATAACGTATGACGTTATATACCATTACCTTATAACGTATGACGTTATATACTATTACTATACAACGTGTAACGTTATATTGCATTAAGTTATAACGTATGACGTTATATACTATTACATTATAACGTATAACGTTATATACTATTACTATACAACGTGTAACGTTATATAGCACTACGTTATAACGTATAACGTTATATATCATGACGCTATAACGTATAACGTTATATACTATTACTGTACAACGTGTAACGTTTTATTGCATTACGCTATAACGTATAACGTTGTGTACCATTCCGCTATAACGTATAACGTTATATACTATTACTATACAACGTGTAACGTTTTATTGTATTACGCTATAACGTATGACGTTATATAATATTACGTTATAACGTATAACGTTATATACTATTACTATACAACGGGTAACGTTTTATTGCATTACGCTGTAACGTATAACGTTGTACACCATTACGATATAACGTATAACGTTATATACTATTACTATACAACGTGTAACGTTATATAGCACTACGTTATAGCGCATAACATTATATACCATTACGCTATAACGTATAACGTTATAGACTATTACTATACAACGTGTAACGTTATATAGCACTACGTTATAACGTATAACGTTGTATACCATTACGCTATAACGTATAACGTTATATACTATTACTATACAACGTGTAACGTTATATTTCATTACGTTATAACGTATGACGTTATATACTATTACGTTATAACGTATAACGTTATATACTAATACTATACAACGGGTAACGTTATATAGTATTACGTTATAACGTACAACGTTATATAGTACTACGTTATAACGTATGACGTTACATAGTTTTACTATATACCGTATAACGTTATATACTATAACTATACAACGTGTAACGTTATATAGCCCTACGTTATAACGTATAACGTTATATATCATGACGCTATAACGTATAACGTTATATACTATTACTATACAACGTGTAACGTTTTATTGTATTACGCTATAACGTATAACGTTGTATACCATTACGCTATAACGTATAACGTTAGATACTATTACTATACAACGTGTAACGTTTTATTGTATTACGCTATAACGTATAACGTTGTATACCATTACGCTATAACCTATAACGTTATATATTATTACTATAAAACGTGTAACGTTTTATTGCATTACGCTATAACGTATAACGTTGTATACCATTACGCTATGACGTATAACGTTATATACTATTACTATACAACGTGTAACGTTATATTGCATTACGTTATAACGTATGACGTTATATACTATTACGTTATAACGTATAACGATATATACTATTACTATACAACGTGTACCGTTATATAGCACTACGTTATAACGTATAACGTTATATATCATGACGCTATAACGTATAACGTTATATACTATTACTATACAACGTGTAACGTTTTATTGCATTACGCTATAACGTGTGACGTTGTATACCATTACGCTATAACGTATAACATTATATACTATTAGTATACAACGTGTAACGTTTTATTGCATTACGTTATAACGTATGACGTTACATAATATTACTATATACCGTATAACATTATATACTATCACTATACAACGTGTAACGTTATATTGCATTACGTTATAACGTATGACGTTATATACTATTACCTTATAACGTATGACGTTACATAATATTACTATATACCGTATAACATTGTATACTATTACTATACAACGTGTAATGATATACAGCACTACGTTATAACGTATGACGTTACATAATATTACTATATACCGTGTAACATTATATACTATCACTATGCAACGTATAACGTTATATTGCATTAGGTTATAACGTATGACGTTATATACCATTACCTTATAACGTATGACGTTACATAATATTACTATATACCGTATAACATTGAGTACTATTACTATACAACGTGTAATGATATATAGCACTACGTTATAACGTATGACGTTACATAATATTACTATATACCGTATAACATTGCATGCTATTACTATACAACGTGTAACGATATATAGCACTACGTTATAACGTATGACGTTATAGACTATTACGTTATAACGTATAACGTTATATAGTATTTCGTTATAACGTATAACGTTATATAGTATTTCGTTATAACGAATGACGTTATATAGTACTACGTTATAACGTATGACGTTACATAATTTTACTATAAAACGTGTAACGTTATATAGTATTACGTTATAACGTACAACGTTATATAGTACTACGTTGTAACGTATGACGTTACATAATTTTACTATATACCGTATAACATTGTATACTATTACTATACAACGTATAACGTTTTATTGCATTACCTTATAACGTATGATGTTACATAATATTACTATATACCGTATAACATTATATACTATCACTATACAAAGTGTAACGTTATATTGCATTAAGTTATAACGAATGACGTTATATACCATTACGTTATAACGTATAACGTTATATAGTATTTCGTTATAACGTATAACGTTATATAGTACTTCGTTATAACGTATGACGTTATATAGTACTACGTTATAACGTATGACGTTACATAATATTACTATATACCGTATAACATTATATACTATCACTATACAAAGTGTAACGTTATATTGCATTAAGTTATAACGTATGACGTTATATACTATTACGTTATAACGTATAACGTTATATAGTATTTCGTTATAACGTATAACGTTATATAGTACTTCGTTATAACGAATGACGTTATACAGTACTACGTTATAACGTATGACGTTACATAATTTTACTATATACCGTATAACATTGTATACTATTACTATACAACGTGTAATGATATATAGCACTACGTTATAACGTATGACGTTACATAATATTACTATATACCGTATAACATTATATACTATCACTATACAACGTATAACGTTATATTGCATTACGTTATAACGTATGACGTTATATACTATTACGTTATAACGTATAACGTTATATATTATTTCGTTATAACGTATAACGTTATATAGTACTTCGTTATAACGAATGACGTTATATAGTACTACGTTATAACGTATGACGTTACATAATATTACTATATACCGTATAACATTGTATACTATTACTATACAACGTGTAATGATATATAGCACTACGTTATAACGTATGACGTTACATAACATTACTATATACCGGATAACATTGTGTACTATTACTATACAACGTGTAATGATATATAGCACTACGTTATAACGTATGACGTTACATAATATTACTATATACCGGATAACATTGTATAATATATGTATACAACGTGTAATGATATATAGCACTACGTTATGACGTATGACGTTACATAATATTACTATATTCCGTGTAACATTATATACTATCACTATACAACGTATAACGTTATATTGCATTAGGTTAAAGCGTATGACGCTATATACCATTACTTTATAACCTATAACGTTTTATAGTATTTCGTTATAACGTATTACGTTATATAGTACTTCGTTATAACGAATGACGTTATACAGTACTGCGTTATAACGTATGACGTTACATAATTTTACTATACAACGTGTTACGTTATATAGTATTACGTTATAACGTACAACGTTATATAGTACTACGTTATAACGTATGACGTTACATAATTTTACTATATACCGTATAACATTGTATACTATTACTATACAACGTGTAAAGTTATATAGCACTACGTTTTGACGTATATCGGTATATACCATTACTTTATAACGTATAACGTTATATAGTATTTCGTTATAACGTATTACGTTACATAGTACTTCGTTATAACGAATGACGTTATACAGTACTGCGTTATAACGTATGACGTTACATAATATTACTATATACCGTGTCACATTATATACTATCACTATACAACGTGTAACGTTATATTGCATTACGTTATAACGTATAACGTTATATACCATTACGCTATAACGTATAACGTTATATACTATTACCATACAACGTGTAACGTTATATTGCATTAGGTTAAAGCGTATGACGTTAAATACCATTACTTTATAACATATAACGTTTTATAGTATTTCGTTATAACGTATTACGTTATATAGTACTTCGTTATAACGAATGACGTTATACAGTACAGCGTTATAACGTATGACGTTACATAATATTACTATATACCGTGTAACATTATATACTATCACTATACAACGTGTAACGTTATATTGCAGTAGGTTATAACGTATGACGTTATATACCATTACTTTATAACGTATATCGTTATATAGTATTTCGTTATAACGTATTACGTTATATAGTACTTCGTTATAACGAATGACGTTATACAGTACTGCGTTATAACGTATGACGTTACATAATATTACTATATACCGTGTAACATTATATACTATCACTATACAACGTATAATGTTATATTGCATTACGTTATAACGTATGACGTTATATACTATTACGTTATAACGTATAACGTTATATAGTATTTCGTTATAACGTATAACGTTATATAGTACTTCGTTATAACGAATGACGTTATATAGTACTACGTTATAACGTAAGACGTTACATAATTTTACTATACAACGTGTTACGTTATATAGTATTACGTTATAACGTACAACGTTATATAGTACTACGTTATAACGTATGACGTTACATAATTTTACTATATACCGTATAACATTGTATACTATTACTATACAACGTGTAAAGTTATATAGCACTACGTTTTGACGTATATCGTTATATACCATTACTTTATAACGTATAACGTTATATAGTATTTCGTTATAACGTATTACGTTACATAGTACTTCGTTATAACGAATGACGTTATACAGTACTGCGTTATAACGTATGACGTTACATAATATTACTATATACCGTGTAACATTATATACTATCACTATACAACGTACAACGTTATATAGTATTTCGTTATAACGTATAACGTTATATAGTACTTCGTTATAACGAGTGACGTTATATAGTACTACGTTATAACGTAAGACGTTACATAATATTACTATATACCGTGTAACATTATATACTATCACTATACAACGTGTAACGTTATATTGCATTAGGTTATAACGTATGACGTTATATACTATTACCTTATAACGTATGACGTTACACTATATTACTATATACCGTATAACATTGTATACTATTACTATACAATGTGTAACGTTATATAGCACTACGTTATAACGTATAACGTTATATACCATTACGCTATAACGTATAACGTTATATACTATTACTATACAACGTGTAACGTTATATTGCATTAGGTTAAAGCGTATGACGTTATATACCATTACTTTATAACGTATAACGTTTTATAGTATTTCGTTATAACGTATTACGTTATATAGTACTTCGTTATAACGTATGACGTTATACAGTACTGCGTTATAACGTATGACGTTACATAATATTACTATATACCGTGTAACAATATATACTATCACTATACAACGTGTAACGTTATATTGCATTACGTTATAACGTATGACGTTATATACTATTACGTTATAACGTATAACGTTATATAGTATTTCGTTATAACGTATAACGTTATATAGTACTTCGTTATAACGAATGACGTTATATAGTACTACGTTATAACGTAAGACATTACATAATTTTACTATACAACGTGTTACGTTATATACTATTACCATACAACGTGTAACGTTTTATTGCATTACGTTATAACGTATGACGTTACATAATTTTACTATATACCGTATAACACTGTATACTATTACTATACAACGTGCAATGTCATAAAGCGCTACGTTATAACGTATAACGTTATACACCATTCCGCTGTAACGTATAACGTTATATACTATTACTATACAACGTGCAACGTTTTATTGCATTACGCTATAACGTATAACGTTGTATACCATTACGCTATAACGTATAACGTTATATACTATTACTATACAACGTGTAACGTTTTATTGCATTACGCTATAACGTATAACGTTGTATACCATTACGCTATAACGTATATCGTTATATACTATTACTATGCAACGTGTAACGTTATATAGCACTACGTTATAACGTATAACGTTATATATCATGACGCTATAACGTATAACGTTATATACTATTACTATACAACGTGTAACGTTTTATTGCATTACGCTATAACGTATAACGTTGTATACCATTACGCTATAACGTATAACGTTATATACTATTAGTATACAACGTGTAACGTTTTATTGCATTACGTTATAACGTATGACGTTACATAATATTACTATATACCGTATAACATTATATACTATCACTATACAACGTGTAACGTTATATTGCATTACGTTATAACGTATGACGTTATATACAATTACCTTATAACGTATGACGTTACATAATATTACTATATACCGTATAACATTGTATACTATTACTATACAACGTGTCATGATATACAGCACTACGTTATAACGTATGACGTTACATAATATTACTATATACCGTGTAACATTATATACTATCACTATGCAACGTATAACGTTATATTGCATTAGGTTATAACGTATGACGTTATATACCATTACCTTATAACGTATGACGTTATATACTATTACTATACAACGTGTAACGTTATATTGCATTAAGTTATAACGTATGACGTTAGATACTATTACTATACAACGTGTAACGTTTTATTGTATTACGCTATAACGTATAACGTTGTATACCATTACGCTATAAGCTATAACGTTATATATTATTACTATAAAACGTGTAACGTTTTATTGCATTACGCTATAACGTATAACGTTGTATACCATTACGCTATGACGTATAACGTTATATACTATTACTATACAACGTGTAACGTTATATTGCATTACGTTATAACGTATTACGTTATATACTATTACGTTATAACGTATAACGATATATACTATTACTATACAACGTGTAACGTTATATAGCACTACGTTATAACGTATAACGTTATATATCATGACGCTATAACGTATAACGTTATATACTATTACTATACAACGTGTAACGTTTTATTGCATTACGCTATAACGTATAACGTTGTATACCATTACGCTATAACGTATAACATTATATACTATTAGTATACAACGTGTAACGTTTTATTGCATTACGTTATAACGTATGACGTTACATAATATTACTATATACCGTATAACATTATATACTATCACTATACAACGTGTAACGTTATATTGCATTACGTTATAACGTATGACGTTATATACTATTACCTTATAACGTATGACGTTAAATAATATTACTATATACCGTATAACATTGTATACTATTACTATACAACGTGTAATGATATACAGCACTACGTTATAACGTATGACGTTACATAATATTACTATATACCGTGTAACATTATATACTATCACTATGCAACGTATAACGTTATATTGCATTAGGTTATAACGTATGACGTTATATACCATTACCTTATAACGTATGACGTTACATAATATTACTATATACCGTATAACATTGAGTACTATTACTATACAACGTGTAATGATATATAGCACTACGTTATAACGTATGACGTTACATAATATTACTATATACCGTATAACATTGCATGCTATTACTATACAACGTGTAACGATATATAGCACTACGTTATAACGTATGACGTTATAGACTATTACGTTATAACGTATAACGTTATATAGTATTTCGTTATAACGTATAACGTTATATAGTATTTCGTTATAACGAATGACGTTATATAGTACTACGTTATAACGTATGACGTTACATAATTTTACTATAAAACGTGTAACGTTATATAGTATTACGTTATAACGTACAACGTTATATAGTACTACGTTGTAACGTATGACGTTACATAATTTTACTATATACCGTATAACATTGTATACTATTACTATACAACGTATAACGTTTTATTGCATTACCTTATAACGTATGATGTTACATAATATTACTATATACCGTATAACATTATATACTATCACTATACAAAGTGTAACGTTATATTGCATTAAGTTATAACGAATGACGTTATATACCATTACGTTATAACGTATAACGTTATATAGTATTTCGTTATAACGTATAACGTTATATAGTACTTCGTTATAACGTATGACGTTATATAGTACTACGTTATAACGTATGACGTTACATAATATTACTATATACCGTATAACATTATATACTATCACTATACAAAGTGTAACGTTATATTGCATTAAATTATAACGTATGACGTTATATACTATTACGTTATAACGTATAACGTTATATAGTATTTCGTTATAACGTATAACGTTATATAGTACTTCGTTATAACGAATGACGTTATATAGTACTACGTTATAACGTATGACGTTACATAATATTACTATATACCGTATAACATTGTATACTATTACTATACAACGTGTAATGATATATAGCACTACGTTATAACGTATGACGTTACATAATATTACTATATACCGTATAACATTATATACTATCACTATACAACGTATAACGTTATATTGCATTACGTTATAACGTATGACGTTATATACTATTACGTTATAACGTATAACGTTATATAATATTTCGTTATAACGTATAACGTTATATAGTACTTCGTTATAACGAATGACGTTATATAGTACTACGTTATAACGTATGACGTTACATAATATTACTATATACCGTATAACATTGTATACTATTACTATACAACGTGTAATGATATATAGCACTACGTTATAACGTATGACGTTACATAACATTACTATATACCGTATAACATTGTGTACTATTACTATACAACGTGTAATGATATATAGCACTACGTTATAACGTATGACGTTACATAATATTACTATATACCGGATAACATTGTATAATATATGTATACAACGTGTAATGATATATAGCACTACGTTATGACGTATGACGTTACATAATATTACTATATTCCGTGTAACATTATATACTATCACTATACAACGTATAACGTTATATTGCATTAGGTTAAAGCGTATGACGCTATATACCATTACTTTATAACCTATAACGTTTTATAGTATTTCGTTATAACGTATTACGTTATATAGTACTTCGTTATAACGAATGACGTTATACAGTACTGCGTTATAACGTATGACGTTACATAATTTTACTATACAACGTGTTACGTTATATAGTATTACGTTATAACGTACAACGTTATATAGTACTACGTTATAACGTATGACGTTACATAATTTTACTATATACCGTATAACATTGTATACTATTACTATACAACGTGTAAAGTTATATAGCACTACGTTTTGACGTATATCGGTATATACCATTACTTTATAACGTATAACGTTATATAGTATTTCGTTATAACGTATTACGTTACATAGTACTTCGTTATAACGAATGACGTTATACAGTACTGCGTTATAACGTATGACGTTACATAATATTACTATATACCGTGTAACATTATATACTATCACTATACAACGTGTAACGTTATATTGCATTACGTTATAACGTATAACGTTATATACCATTACGCTATAACGTATAACGTTATATACTATTACTATACAACGTGTAACGTTATATTGCATTAGGTTAAAGCGTATGACGTTAAATACCATTACTTTATAACATATAACGTTTTATAGTATTTCGTTATAACGTATTACGTTATATAGTACTTCGTTATAACGAATGACGTTATACAGTACAGCGTTATAACGTATGACGTTACATAATATTACTATATACCGTGTAACATTATATACTATCACTATACAACGTGTAACGTTATATTGCAGTAGGTTATAACGTATGACGTTATATACCATTACTTTATAACGTATATCGTTATATAGTATTTCGTTATAACGTATTACGTTATATAGTTCTTCGTTATAACGAATGACGTTATACAGTACTGCGTTATAACGTATGACGTTACATAATATTACTATATACCGTGTAACATTATATACTATCACTATACAACGTATAATGTTATATTGCATTACGTTATAACGTATGACGTTATATACTATTACGTTATAACGTATAACGTTATATAGTATTTCGTTATAACGTATAACGTTATATAGTACTTCGTTATAACGAATGACGTTATATAGTACTACGTTATAACGTAAGACGTTACATAATTTTACTATACAACGTGTTACGTTATATAGTATTACGTTATAACGTACAACGTTATATAGTACTACGTTATAACGTATGACGTTACATAATTTTACTATATACCGTATAACATTGTATACTATTACTATACAACGTGTAAAGTTATATAGCACTACGTTTTGACGTATATCGTTATATACCATTACTTTATAACGTATAACGTTATATAGTATTTCGTTATAACGTATTACGTTACATAGTACTTCGTTATAACGAATGACGTTATACAGTACTGCGTTATAACGTATGACGTTACATAATATTACTATATACCGTGTAACATTATATACTATCACTATACAACGTACAACGTTATATAGTATTTCGTTATAACGTATAACGTTATATAGTACTTCGTTATAACGAGTGACGTTATATAGTACTACGTTATAACGTAAGACGTTACATAATATTACTATATACCGTGTAACATTATATACTATCACTATACAACGTGTAACGTTATATTGCATTAGGTTATAACGTATGACGTTATATACTATTACCTTATAACGTATGACGTTACACTATATTACTATATACCGTATAACATTGTATACTATTACTATACAATGTGTAACGTTATATAGCACTACGTTATAACGTATAACGTTTTATAGTATTTCGTTATAACGTATTACGTTATATAGTACTTCGTTATAACGTATGACGTTATACAGTACTGCGTTATAACGTATGACGTTACATAATATTACTATATACCGTGTAACAATATATACTATCACTATACAACGTATAACGTTATATTGCATTACGTTATAACGTATGACGTTATATACTATTACGTTATAACGTATAACGTTATATAGTATTTCGTTATAACGTATAACGTTATATAGTACTTCGTTATAACGAATGACGTTATATAGTACTACGTTATAACGTAAGACATTACATAATTTTACTATACAACGTGTTACGTTATATACTATTACTATACAACGTGTAACGTTTTATTGCATTACGTTATAACGTATGACGTTACATAATTTTACTATATACCGTATAACACTGTATACTATTACTATACAACGTGCAATGTCATAAAGCGCTACGTTATAACGTATAACGTTATACACCATTCCGCTGTAACGTATAACGTTATATACTATTACTATACAACGTGCAACGTTTTATTGCATTACGCTATAACGTATAACGTTGTATACCATTACGCTATAACGTATAACGTTATATACTATTACTATACAACGTGTAACGTTTTATTGCATTACGCTATAACGTATAACGTTGTATACCATTACGCTATAACGTATATCGTTATATACTATTACTATGCAACGTGTAACGTTATATAGCACTACGTTATAACGTATAACGTTATATATCATGACGCTATAACGTATAACGTTATATACTATTACTATACAACGTGTAACGTTTTATTGCATTACGCTATAACGTATAACGTTGTATACCATTACGCTATAACGTATAACATTATATACTATTAGTATACAACGTGTAACGTTTTATTGCATTACGTTATAACGTATGACGTTACATAATATTACTATATACCGTATAACATTATATACTATCACTATACAACGTGTAACGTTATATTGCATTACGTTATAACGTATGACGTTATATACAATTACCTTATAACGTATGACGTTACATAATATTACTATATACCGTATAACATTGTATACTATTACTATACAACGTGTAATGATATACAGCACTACGTTATAACGTATGACGTTACATAATATTACTATATACCGTGTAACATTATATACTATCACTATGCAACGTATAACGTTATATTGCATTAGGTTATAACGTATGACGTTATATACCATTACCTTATAACGTATGACGTTATATACTATTACTATACAACGTGTAACGTTATATTGCATTAAGTTATAACGTATGACGTTAGATACTATTACTATACAACGTGTAACGTTTTATTGTATTACGCTATAACGTATAACGTTGTATACCATTACGCTATAAGCTATAACGTTATATATTATTACTATAAAACGTGTAACGTTTTATTGCATTACGCTATAACGTATAACGTTGTATACCATTACGCTATGACGTATAACGTTATATACTATTACTATACAACGTGTAACGTTATATTGCATTACGTTATAACGTATTACGTTATATACTATTACGTTATAACGTATAACGATATATACTATTACTATACAACGTGTAACGTTATATAGCACTACGTTATAACGTATAACGTTATATATCATGACGCTATAACGTATAACGTTATAGACTATTACTATACAACGTGTAACGTTATATAGCACTACGTTATAACGTATAACGTTGTATACCATTACGCTATAACGTATAACGTTATATACTACTACTATACAACGTGTAACGTTATATTTCATTACGTTATAACGTATGACGTTATATACTATTACGTTATAACGTATAACGTTATATACTAATACTATACAACGGGTAACGTTATATAGTATTACGATATAACGTACAACGTTATATAGTACTACGTTATAACGTATGACGTTACATAGATTTACTATATACCGTATAACGTTATATACTATAACTATACAACGTGTAACGTTATATAGCCCTACGTTATAACGTATAACGTTATATATCATGACGCTATAACGTATAACGTTATATACTATTACTATACAACGTGTAACGTTTTATTGTATTACGCTATAACGTATAACGTTGTATACCATTACGCTATAACGTATAACGTTAGATACTATTACTATACAACGTGTAACGTTTTATTGTATTACGCTATACCGTATAACGTTGTATACCATTACGCTATAACCTATAACGTTATATATGATTACTATAAAACGTATAACGTTTTATTGCATTACGCTATAACGTATAACGTTGTATACCATTACGCTATGACGCATAACGTTATATACTATTACTATACAACGTGTTACGTTATATTGCATTACGTTATAACGTATGACGTTATATACTATTACGTTATAACGTATAGCGATATATGCTATTACTATACAACGTGCAACGTTATATAGCACTACGTTATAACGTATAACGTTATATATCATGACGCTATAACGTATAACGTTATATACTATCACTATGCAACGTATAACGTTATATTGCATTAGGTTATAACGTATGACGTTATATACCATTACCTTATAACGTATGACGTTATATACTATTACTATACAACGTGTAACGTTATATTGCATTAAGTTATAACGTATGACGTTATATACTATTACATTATAACGTATAACGTTATATACTATTACTATACAACGTGTAACGTTATATAGCACTACGTTATAACGTATAACGTTATATATCATGACGCTATAACGTATAACGTTATATACTATTACTGTACAACGTGTAACGTTTTATTGCATTACGCTATAACGTATAACGTTGTGTACCATTCCGCTATAACGTATAACGTTATATACTATTACTATACAACGTGTAACGTTTTATTGTATTACGCTATAACGTATGACGTTATATAATATTACGTTATAACGTATAACGTTATATACTATTACTACACAACGGGTAACGTTTTATTGCATTACGCTGTAACGTATAACGTTGTACACCATTACGATATAACGTATAACGTTATATACTATTACTATACAACGTGTAACGTTATATAGCACTACGTTATAGCGCATAACATTATATACCATTACGCTATAACGTATAACGTTATAGACTATTACTATACAACGTGTAACGTTATATAGCACTACGTTATAACGTATAACGTTGTATACCATTACGCTATAACGTATAACGTTATATACTACTACTATACAACGTGTAACGTTATATTTCATTACGTTATAACGTATGACGTTATATACTATTACGTTATAACGTATAACGTTATATACTAATACTATACAACGGGTAACGTTATATAGTATTACGATATAACGTACAACGTTATATAGTACTACGTTATAACGTATGACGTTACATAGATTTACTATATACCGTATAACGTTATATACTATAACTATACAACGTGTAACGTTATATAGCCCTACGTTATAACGTATAACGTTATATATCATGACGCTATAACGTATAACGTTATATACTATTACTATACAACGTGTAACGTTTTATTGTATTACGCTATAACGTATAACGTTGTATACCATTACGCTATAACGTATAACGTTAGATACTATTACTATACAACGTGTAACGTTTTATTGTATTACGCTATACCGTATAACGTTGTATACCATTACGCTATAACCTATAACGTTATATATGATTACTATAAAACGTATAACGTTTTATTGCATTACGCTATAACGTATAACGTTGTATACCATTACGCTATGACGCATAACGTTATATACTATTACTATACAACGTGTTACGTTATATTGCATTACGTTATAACGTATGACGTTATATACTATTACGTTATAACGTATAGCGATATATGCTATTACTATACAACGTGCAACGTTATATAGCACTACGTTATAACGTATAACGTTATATATCATGACGCTATAACGTATAACGTTATATACTATTACTATACAACGTGTAACGTTTTATTGCATTACGCTATAACGTATAACGTTGTATACCATTACGCTATAACGTATAACGTTATATACTATTACTATACAACGTGTAACGTTTTATTGTATTACGCTATAACGTATGACGTTGTATACGATTACGCTATGACGTATAACGTTATATACTATTACTATACAACGTGTAACGTTTTATTGCATTACGCTGTAACGTATGACTTTATATACTATTACATTATAACGTATAACGTTATAGACTATTACTATACAACGGGTAACGTTATATAGTATTTCGTTATAACGTATAACGTTATATAGTACTTCGTTATAACGAATGACGTTATATAGTACTACGTTATAACGTACGACGTTAGATAATATTGCTATATACCGTACAACATTGTATACTATTACTATACAACGTGTAACGTTATATAGCACTACGTTAGAACGTATAACGCTATATACCATTACGCTATAACGTATAACGTTATATACTATTACTATACAACGTGTAACGTTATATAGCCCTACGTTATAACGTATAACGTTATATATCATGACGCTATAACGCATAACGTTATATACTATTACCATACAACGTGTAACGTTTTATTGCATTACGCTATAACGTATGACGTTATATACTATTACGTTATAACGTATAACCTTATATACTATTACTATACAACGGGTAACGTTTTATTGCATTACGCTGTAACGTATAACGTTGTACACCATTACGATATAACGTATAACGTTATATAATATTACTATACAACGTGTAACGTTATATAGCACTACGTTATAACGCATAACGTTGTATACCATTACGCTATAACGTATAGCGTTATATACTATTACTATACAACGTGTAACGTTATATAGCTCTACGTTATAACGTATAACGTTGTATACCATTCCGCTATAACGTATAACGTTATATACTATTACTATACAACGTGTAACGTTTTATTGTATTACGCTATAACGTATAACGTTGTATACCATTACGCGATAACGTATAACGTTATATACTATTACTATACAACGTTTAACGTTATATAGCATTACGATATAACGTACAACGTTATATAGTACTACGTTATAACGTATGACGTTACATAATTTTACTATATACCGTATAACATTGTATAATACTACAATACAACGTGTAACGTTATATAGCACTACGTTATAACGTATGACGTTATGTACTATTACGTTATAACGTATTACGTTATGTACTATTACGTTATAACGTATTACGTTATGTAGTGCTTCGTTAGAACGTATAACGTTATATATCATGACGCTATAACGTATAACGTTATATACTATTACTATACAACGTGTAACGTTTTATTGCATTACGCTATAACGTATAACGTTGTATACCATTACGCTATAACGTATAACGTTATATACTATTACTATACAACGTGTAACGTTATATAGCACTACGTTATAACGCATAACGTTGTATAACATTAGGGTATAACGTATAACGTTATAGACTATTTCTACACAACGTGTAACGTTATATAGCACTACGATATAACGTGTAACGTTATATACCATTACGCTATAACTTATAGCGTTATATATTATTACTATAAAACGTGTAACGTTTTATTGCATTACGCTACAACGTATAACGTTGTGTACCATTACGCTATAACGTATAACGTTATATACTATTACTATACAACGTGTAACGTTATATTGCATTACGTTATAACGTATGACGTTATATACTATTTCGTTATAACGTATAACGTTATATACTATTACTATACAACGGGTAACGTTATATATTATTACGTTATAACGTACAACGTTATATAGTACTACGTTATAACATATGACGTTAAATAATATTACTATATACCGTATAACATTGTATAATACTACTATACAACGTGTAACGTTATATAGCACTACGTTATAACGTATGACGTTATATACTACTACGCTATAACGTATAACGTTATATACTATTACTATACAACGGGTAACGTTATATAGTATTTCGTTATAACGTATAACGTTATATAGTACTTCGTTATAACGAATGACGTTATATACCATTACGCTATAACATATAACGTTATATATTATTACTATAAAACGTGTAACGTTATATAGCACTACGTTATAAGGTATAACGTTATATACCATTACGCTATAACGTATAACGTTATATACTATTACTATACAACGGGTAACGTTATATAGTATTTCGTTATAACGTATAACGTTATATAGTACTTTGTTATAACGGATGACGTTATATAGTACTACGCTATAACGTATGACGTTACATAATATTACTATATACCGTATAACATTTTATACTATTACTATACAACGTGTAACGTTATATAGCAATACGTTAGAACGTATAACGCTATATACTATTACGCTATAACGTATAACGTTATATAATATTACTATACAACGTGTAACGTCTTATTGCATTACGTTATAACGTATGACGTTACATAATATTACTATGTATCGTATAACATTATATACTATCACTATACAACGTGTAACGGTATATTGCATTACGTTATAACGTATGACGTTATATACTATTACGTTATAACGTATAACGTTATATAGTATTTTGTTATAACGTATAACGCTATATAGTATTTTGTTATAACGTATAACGTTATATAGTATTTTGTTATAACGTATAACGTTATATAGTATTTTGCTATAACGTATAACGTTATATAGTACTTCGTTATAACGAATGACGTTATATGCTATTACGATATAACGTATAACGTTATACAATATTACGTTATAACGCAGGACGATACATAATATTAGTAAATACCGTGTAACATTATATACTACCACTATACAACGTGTCACGTTATATTGCATTACGTCATAACGTATGACGTTATATACTAATACGTTATATCGTATATCGTTATATAGTATTTCGTTATAACGTATATCGTTATATAGTACTACGTTATAACGTATGACGTTACATAATTTTACTATATACCGTATAACGTTATATACTATTACTATACAACGTGTAACGTTATATAGCCCTACGTTATAACGTATAACGTTATATACCATGACGCTATAACGTATAACGTTATAAACTATTAGTATACAACGTGTAACGCTTTATTGCATTACGTTATAACGTATGACGATACATAATATTACTAAATACCGTGTAACATTATATACTACCACTATACAACGTGTAACGTTATATAGCACTACGTTACAACGTATGACGTTATATACTATTACGCTATAACGTATAATGTTATATACTATTACTATACAGCGTGTAACGTATTATTGCATTACGCTATAACGTATAACGTTGTATACCATTACGCTATAACGTATAACGTTATATACTATTACTATACAACGTGTAATGTTATATTGCATTACGATATAACGTATGACGTTATATACTATTACGTTATAACGTATAACGTTAGATACTATTACTATACAACGTGTAACGTTTTATTGTATTACGCTATAACGTATAACGTTGTATACCATTACGCTATAACCTATAACGTTATATATTATTACTATAAAACGTGTAACGTTTTATTGCATTACGCTATAACGTATAACGTTGTATACCATTACGCTATGACGTATAACGTTATATACTATTACTATACAACGTGTAACGTTATATTGCACTACGTTATAACGTATTACGTTATATACTATTACGTTATAACGTATAACGATATATACTATTACTATACAACGTGTAACGTTATATAGCACTACGTTATAACGTATAACGTTATATATCATGACGCTATAACGTATAACGTTATATACTATTACTATACAACGTGTAACGTTTTATTGCATTACGCTATAACGTATAACGTTGTATACCATTACGCTATAACGTATAACATTATATACTATTAGTATACAACGTGTAACGTTTTATTGCATTACGTTATAACGTATGACGTTACATAATATTACTATATACCGTATAACATTATATACTATCACTATACAACGTGTAACGTTATATTGCATTACGTTATAACGTATGACGTTATATACTACTACCTTATAACGTATGACGTTACATAATATTACTATATACCGTATAACATTGTGTACTATTACTATACAACGTGTAATGATATACAGCACTACGTTATAACGTATGACGTTACATAATATTACTATATACCGTGTAACATTATATACTATCACTATGCAACGTATAACGTTATATTGCATTAGGTTATAACGTATGACGTTATATACCATTACCTTATAACGTATGACGTTACATAATATTACTATATACCGTATAACATTGAGTACTATTACTATACAACGTGTAATGATATATAGCACTACGTTATAACGTATGACGTTACATAATATTACTATATACCGTATAACATTGTATGCTATTACTATACAACGTGTAACGATATATAGCACTACGTTATAACGTATGACGTTATAGACTATTACGTTATAACGTATAACGTTATATAGTATTTCGTTATAACGTATAACGTTATATAGTATTTCGTTATAACGAATGACGTTATATAGTACTACGTTATAACGTATGACGTTACATAATTTTACTATAAAACGTGTAACGTTATATAGTATTACGTTATAACGTACAACGTTATATAGTACTACGTTGTAACGTATGACGTTACATAATTTTACTATATACCGTATAACATTGTATACTATTACTATACAACGTGTAACGTTTTATTGCATTACGTTATAACGTATGACGTTACATAATATTACTATATACCGTATAACATTATATACTATCACTATACAAAGTGTAACGTTATATTGCATTAAGTTATAACGAATGACGTTATATACCATTACGTTATAACGTATAACGTTATATAGTATTTCGTTATAACGTATAACGTTATATAGTACTTCGTTATAACGAATGACGTTATATAGTACTACGTTATAACGTATGACGTTACATAATATTACTATATACCGTATAACATTATATACTATCACTATACAAAGTGTAACGTTATATTGCATTAAGTTATAACGTATGACGTTATATACTATTACGTTATAACGTATAACGTTATATAGTATTTCGTTATAACGTATAACGTTATATAGTACTTCGTTATAACGAATGACGTTATATAGTACTACGTTATAACGTATGACGTTACATAATATTACTATATACCGTATAACATTGTATGCTATTACTATACAACGTGTAATGATATATAGCACTACGTTATAACGTATGACGTTACATAATATTACTATATACCGTATAACATTATATACTATCACTATACAACGTATAACGTTATATTGCATTACGTTATAACGTATGACGTTATATACTATTACGTTATAACGTATAACGTTATATAGTCTTTCGTTATAACGTATAACGTTATATAGTACTTCGTTATAACGAATGACGTTATATAGTACTACGTTATAACGTATGACGTTACATAATATTACTATATACCGTATAACATTGTATACTATTACTATACAACGTGTAATGATATACAGCACTACGTTATAACGTATGACGTTACATAACATTACTATATACCGGATAACATTGTGTACTATTACTATACAACGTGTAATGATATATAGCACTACGTTATAACGTATGACGTTACATAATATTACTATATACCGGATAACATTGTATAATATATGTATACAACGTGTAATGATATATAGCACTACGTTATAACGTATGACGTTACATAATATTACTATATTCCGTGTAACATTATATACTATCACTATACAACGTATAACGTTATATTGCATTAGGTTAAAGCGTATGACGCTATATACCATTACTTTATAACCTATAACGTTTTATAGTATTTCGTTATAACGTATTACGTTATATAGTACTTCGTTATAACGAATGACGTTATACAGTACTGCGTTATAACGTATGACGTTACATAATTTTACTATACAACGTGTTACGTTATATAGTATTACGTTATAACGTACAACGTTATATAGTACTACGTTATAACGTATGACGTTACATAATTTTACTATATACCGTATAACATTGTATACTATTACTATACAACGTGTAAAGTTATATAGCACTACGTTTTGGCGTATATCGGTATATACCATTACTTTATAACGTATAACGTTATATAGTATTTCGTTATAACGTATTACGTTACATAGTACTTCGTTATAACGAATGACGTTATACAGTACTGCGTTATAACGTATGACGTTACATAATATTACTATGTACCGTGTAACATTATATACTATCACTATACAACGTATAACGTTATATTGCATTACGTTATAACGTATAACGTTATATACCATTACGCTATAACGTATAACGTTATATACTATTACTATACAACGTGTAACGTTATATTGCATTAGGTTAAAGCGTATGACGTTAAATACCATTACTTTATAACATATAACGTTTTATAGTATTTCGTTATAACGTATTACATTATATAGTACTTCGTTATAACGAATGACGTTATACAGTACAGCGTTATAACGTATGACGTTACATAATATTACTATATACCGTGTAACATTATATACTATCACTATACAACGTGTAACGTTATATTGCAGTAGGTTATAACGTATGACGTTATATACCATTACTTTATAACGTATATCGTTATATAGTATTTCGTTATAACGTATTACGTTATATAGTACTTCGTTATAACGAATGACGTTATACAGTACTGCGTTATAACGTATGACGTTACATAATATTACTATATACCGTGTAACATTATATACTATCACTATACAACGTATAATGATATATTGCATTACGTTATAACGTATGACGTTATATACTATTACGTTATAACGTATAACGTTATATAGTATTTCGTTATAACGTATAACGTTATATAGTACTTCGTTATAACGAATGACGTTATATAGTACTACGTTATAACGTAAGACGTTACATAATTTTACTATACAACGTGTTACGTTATATAGTATTACGTTATAACGTACAACGTTATATAGTACTACGTTATAACGTATGACGTTACGTAATTTTACTATATACCGTATAACATTGTATACTATTACTATACAACGTGTAAAGTTATATAGCACTACGTTTTGACGTATATCGTTATATACCATTACTTTATAACGTATAACGTTATATAGTATTTCGTTATAACGTATTACGTTACATAGTACTTCGTTATAACGAATGACGTTATACAGTACTGCGTTATAACGTATGACGTTACATAATATTACTATATACCGTGTAACATTATATACTATCACTATACAACGTACAACGTTATATAGTATTTCGTTATAACGTATAACGTTATATAGTACTTCGTTATAACGAGTGACGTTATATAGTACTACGTTATAACGTAAGACGTTACATAATATTACTATATACCGTGTAACATTATATACTATCACTATACAACGTGTAACGTTATATTGCATTAGGTTATAACGTATGACGTTATATACTATTACCTTATAACGTATGACGTTACACTATATTACTATATACCGTATAACATTGTATACTATTACTATACAATGTGTAACGTTATATAGCACTACGTTATAACGTATAACGTTATATACCATTACGCTATAACGTATAACGTTATATACTATTACTATACAACGTGTAACGTTATATTGCATTAGGTTAAAGCGTATGACGTTATATACCATTACTTTATAACGTATAACGTTTTATAGTATTTCGTTATAACGTATTACGTTATATAGTACTTCGTTATAACGAATGACGTTATACAGTACTGCGTTTTAACGTATGACGTTACATAATATTACTATATACCGTGTAACAATATATACTATCACTATACAATGTATAACGTTATATTGCATTACGTTATAACGTATGACGTTATATACTATTACGTTATAACGTATAACGTTATATAGTATTTCGTTATAACGTATAACGTTATATAGTACTTCGTTATAACGAATGACGTTATATAGTACTACGTTATAACGTAAGACATTACATAATTTTACTATACAACGTGTTACGTTATATACTATTACTATACAACGTGTAACGTTTTATTGCATTACGTTATAACGTATGACGTTACATAATTTTACTATATACCGTATAACACTGTATACTATTACTATACAACGTGCAATGTCATAAAGCGCTACGTTATAACGTATAACGTTATACACCATTCCGCTGTAACGTATAACGTTATATACTATTACTATACAACGTGCAACGTTTTATTGCATTACGCTATAACGTATAACGTTGTATACCATTACGCTATAACGTATAGCGTTATATACTATTACTATACAACGTGTAACGTTTTATTGCATTACGCTATAACGTATAACGTTGTATACCATTACGCTATAACGTATATCGTTATATACTATTACTATGCAACGTGTAACGTTATATAGCACTACGTTATAACGTATAACGTTATATACCATTACGCTATAACGTATAACGTTATATACTATTACTATACAACGTGTAACATTTTATTCCATTACGTTATAACGTATGACGTTACATAATATTACTGTATACCGTACTACATTATATACTATCACTATACAACGTGTAACGTTATATTGCATTACGTTATAACGTATGACGTTATGTACTATTACGTTATAACGTAAAACGTTATATACCATTACGCTATAACGTATAACGTTATATAGTACTTCGTTATAACGAATGACGTTATATAGTACTACGTTATAACGTAAGACGTTACATAATTTTACTATACAACGTGTTACCTTATATAGTATTACGTTATAACGTACAACGTTATATAGTACTACGTTATAACGTATGACGTTACATAATTTTACTATATACCGTATAACATTGTATACTATTACTATACAACGTGTAACGTTATATAGCACTACGTTTTGACGTATATCGTTATATACCATTACTTTATAACGTATAACGTTATATAGTGTTTCCTTATAACGTATTACGTTATATAGTACTTCGTTTAACGAATGACGTTACATAATTTTACTATATACCGTATAACATTGTATACTATGACTATACAACGTGTAACGTTATATAGCACTACGTTTTGACGTATATCGTTATATACCATTACGCTATAACGTATAACGTTATATACTATTACTATACAACGTGTAACGTTTTATTGCATTACGCTATAACGTATAACGTTGTATACCATTACGCTATAACGTATAACATTGTACACTATTACTATACAACGTGTAACGATATATAGCACTATGTTATAACGTATGACGTTACATAATATTACTGTATACCGTGTAACATTATATACTATCACTATACAACGTATAACGTTATATAGCATTAGGTTATAACGTATGACGTTATATACTATTACCTTATAACGTATGACGTTATAGACTATTACGTTATAACGTATAACGTTATATAGTATTTCGTCATAACGTATAACGTTATATAATACTTCGTTATAACGAATGACGTTATATAGTACTACGTTATAACGTATGACGTTACATAATTTCACTATACAACATGTAACGTTATATAGTATACGTCATAACGTACAACGTTATATAGTACTACGTTATAACGTATGACGTTACATAATTTTACTATATACCGTATAACATTGTATACTATTACTATACAACGTGTAACGTTATATAGCACTACGTTTTGACGTATAACGTTATATACCATTACGCTATAACTAATAACGATATATACTATTACTATACAACGTGTAACGTTATATAGCACTACGTTATAACATATAACGTTATATACCATTACGCTATAACGTATAACGTTATATACTATTACTATACAACGTGTAGTTATAGTAATGTTGTATAGTAATAGTTATAACGTTATATACTATTACTATACAACGTGTAACGTTTTATTGCATTACGTTATAACGTATGACGTTACATAATATTACTATATACCGTATAACATTATATACTATCACTATACAAAGTGTAACGTTATATTGCATTAAGTTATAACGTATGACGTTATATACTATTACGTTATAACGTATGACGTTACATAATATTACTATATACCGTGTAACATTATATACTATCACTATACAACGTATAACGTTATATTGCATTACGTTATAACGTATAACGTTATATAGTATTTCGTTATAACGTATAACGTTATATAGTATTACGTTATAACGTATGACGTTATATAGTACTTCGTTATAACGAATGACGTTATATAGTACTACGTGATAACGTAAGACGTTACATAATTTTACTATACAACGTGTTACATTATATAGAATTAAGTTATAACGTATGACGTTATATACTATTACGTTATAACGTATAACGTTATATAGTATTTCGTTATAACGTATAACGTTATATAGTACTTCGTTATAACGAATGACGATATATAGTACTACGTTATAACGTATAACGTTATATACTATTACGCTATATCGTATAACGTTATATACTATTACTATTCAACGTGTAACGTTTTATTGCATTACGCTATAACGTATAACGTTGTATACCATTACGCTATAACGTATAACGTTATATACTATTACTATACAACGTGTAACGTTTTATTGCATTACGCTATAACGTATAACGTTGTATACCATTACGCTATAACGTATAACGCAATATACTATTACTATACAACGTGTAACGTTATATAGCAATACGGTATAACCTATAACGTTGTATACCATTACGCTATAACGTATATCGTTATATACTATTACTATGCAACGTGTAACGTTATATAGCACTACGTTATAACGTATAACGTTATATACCATTACGCTATAACGTATAACGTTATATACTATTACTACACAACGTGTAACATTTTATTCCATTACGTTATAACGTATGACGTTACATAATATTACTGTATACCGTACTACATTATATACTATCACTATACAACGTGTAACGTTATATTGCATTACGTTATAACGTATGACGTTATGTACTATTACGTTATAACGTAAAACGTTATATACCATTACGCTATAACGTATAACGTTATATAGTACTTCGTTATAACGAATGACGTTATATAGTACTACGTTATAACGTAAGACGTTACATAATTTTACTATACAACGTGTTACCTTATATAGTATTACGTTATAACGTACAACGTTATATAGTACTACGTTATAACGTATGACGTTACATAATTTTACTATATACCGTATAACATTGTATACTATTACTATACAACGTGTAACGTTATATAGCACTACGTTTTGACGTATATCGTTATATACCATTACTTTATAACGTATAACGTTATATAGTGTTTCCTTATAACGTATTACGTTATATAGTACTTCGTTTAACGAATGACGTTACATAATTTTACTATATACCGTATAACATTGTATACTATGACTATACAACGTGTAACGTTATATAGCACTACGTTTTGACGTATATCGTTATATACCATTACGCTAAAACGTATAACGTTATATACTATTACTATACAACGTGTAACGTTTTATTGCATTACGCTATAACGTATAACGTTGTATACCATTACGCTATAACGTATAACATTGTACACTATTACTATACAACGTGTAACGATATATAGCACTATGTTATAACGTATGACGTTACATAATATTACTGTATACCGTGTAATATTATATACTATCACTATACAACGTATAACGTTATATAGCATTAGGTTATAACGTATGACGTTATATACTATTACCTTATAACGTATGACGTTATAGACTATTACGTTATAACGTATAACGTTATATAGTATTTCGTCATAACGTATAACGTTATATAATACTTCGTTATAACGAATGACGTTATATAGTACTACGTTATAACGTATGACGTTACATAATTTCACTATACAACATGTAACGTTATATAGTATACGCCATAACGTACAACGTTATATAGTACTACGTTATAACGTATGACGTTACATAATTTTACTATATACCGTATAACATTGTATACTATTACTATACAGCGTGTAACGTTATATAGCACTACGTTTTGACGTATAACGTTATATACCATTACGCTATAACGTATAACGATATATACTATTACTATACAACGTGTAACGTTATATAGCACTACGTTATAACATATAACGTTATATACCATTACGCTATAACGTATAACGTTATATACTATTACTATACAACGTGTAGTTATAGTAATGTTGTATAGTAATAGTTATAACGTTATATACTATTACTATACAACGTGTAACGTTTTATTGCATTACGTTATAACGTATGACGTTACATAATATTACTATATACCGTATAACATTATATACTATCACTATACAAAGTGTAACGTTATATTGCATTAAGTTATAACGTATGACGTTATATACTATTACGTTATAACGTATAACGTTATACAGTATTTCGTTATAACGTATAACGTTATATAGTACTTCGTTATAACGGATGACGTTATATAGTACTACGTTATAACGTATGACGTTACATAATATTACTATATACCGTGTAAAATTATATACTATCACTATACAACGTATAACGTTATATTGCATTACGTTATAACGTATGACGTTATATACTATTACCTTATAACGTATGACGTTACATAATATTACTATATACCGTATAACATTGTATACTATTACTATACAACGTGTAATGATATACAGCACTACGTTATAACGTATGACGTTACATAATATTACTATATACCGTGTAACATTATATATTATCACTATACAACGTATAACGTTATATTGCATTACGTTATGACGTATGACGTTGTATACTATTACCTTATAACGTATTACGTTACATAATATTACTATATACCGTATAACATTGTATAATATTACTATACAACGTGTAATAATATATAGCACTACGTTATAACGTATGACGTTGTATACTATTACCTTATAACGTATGACGTTACATAATATTACTATATACCGTATAACATTGTATAATATATATATACAACGTGTAATGATATATAGCACTACGTTATAACGTATGACGTTACATAATATTACTATATACCGGATAACATTGTGTACTATTACTATACAACGTGTAATGATATATAGCACTACGTTATAACGTATGACGTTACATAATATTACTATATACCGGATAACATTGTGTACTATTACTATACAACGTGTAATGATATACAGCACTACGTTATAACGTATGACGTTACATAATATTACTATATACCGTGTAACATTATATACTATCACTATACAACGTATAACGTTATATTGCATTACGTTATAACGTATAACGTTATATAGTATTTCGTTATAACGTATAACGTTATATAGTATTACGTTATAACGTATGACGTTATATAGTACTTCGTTATAACGAATGACGTTATATAGTACTACGTGATAACGTAAGACGTTACATAATTTTACTATACAACGTGTTACATTATATAGAATTAAGTTATAACGTATGACGTTATATACTATTACGTTATAACGTATAACGTTATATAGTATTTCGTTATAACGTATAACGTTATATAGTACTTCGTTATAACGAATGACGATATATAGTACTACGTTATAACGTATAACGTTATATACTATTACGCTATATCGTATAACGTTATATACTATTACTATTCAACGTGTAACGTTTTATTGCATTACGCTGTAACGTATAACGTTGTATACCATTACGCTATAACGTATAACGTTATATACTATTACTATACAACGTGTAACGTTTTATTGCATTACGCTATAACGTATAACGTTGTATACCATTACGCTATAACGTATAACGCAATATACTATTACTATACAACGTGTAACGTTATATAGCAATACGTTATAACCTATAACGTTATATACCATTACGCTATAACGTATAACGTTATATACTATTACTATACAACGTGTAACGTTTTATTGCATTACGTTATAACGTATGACGTTACATAATTTTACTATATACCGTATAACACTGTATACTATTACTATACAACGTGCAATGATATAAAGCGCTACGTTATAATGTATAACGTTATATACCATTACGCTATAACGTATAACGTTATATACTATTACTATACAACGTGTAACGTTTTATTGCATTACGTTATAACGTATGACGTTACATAATTTTACTATATAACGTATAACATTGTATACTATTACTATAAAACGTGTAACGTTATATAGCACTACGTTATAACGTATAACGTTATATACTATTACGCTATATCGTATAACGTTATATACTATTACTATTCAACGTGTAACGTTTTATTGCATTACGCTATAACGTATAACGTTGTATACCATTACGCTATAACGTATAACGTTATATACTATTGCTATACAACGTGTAACGTTTTATTGCATTACGCTATAACGTATAACGTTGTATACCATTACGCTATAACGTATAACGCTATATACTATTACCATACAACGTGTAACGTTATATAGCACTACGTTATAACGTATAACGTTATATACCATTACGCTATAATGTATAACGTTATATAATATTATTATATAACGTCTAACGTTATATACTATTACGTTATAACGTAGGACGTTACATAATATTACTATATACCGTGTAACATTATATAATATTACTATACAACGTATAACATTATATTGCATTACTTTATAACGTATGACGTTATATACTATTACCTTATAACGTATGACGTTACATAATATAACTATATACCGTATAACATTGTATACTATTACTATACAACGTGTAACGATATATAGCACTACGTTATAACGTATAACGTTATATACCATTACGCTATAACGTATAACGTTATATACTATTATTATATAACGGCTAACGTTATATAGTATTTCCTTATAACGTATAACGTTATATAGTACTTCGTTATAACGAATGACGTTATATAGTACTACGTTATAACGTATGACGTTACATAATTTTACTATACAACGTGTAACGTTATATAGTATTACGTAATAACGTACAACGTTATATAGTACTACGTTATAACGTATGACGTTACATAATTTTACTATATACCGTATAACATTATATACTATCACTATACAACGTGTAACGTTATATTGCATTACGTTATAACGTATGACGTTTTATACTATTACGTTATAACGTATAACGTTATATAGTATTTCGTTATAACGTATAACGTTATACAGTACTGCGTTATAACGTATGACGTTACATAATATTACTATATACCGTGTAACATTATATACTATCACTATACAACGGGTAACGTTATATAGTATTTCGTTATAACGTATAACGTTATATAGTACTTCGTTATAACGAATGACGTTATATACCATTACGCTATAACATATAACGTTATATATTATTACTATAAAACGTGTAACGTTATATAGCACTACGTTATAAGGTATAACGTTATATACCATTACGCTATAACGTATAACGTTATATACTATTACTATACAACGGGTAACGTTATATAGTATTTCGTTATAAAGTATAACGTTATATAGTACTTTGTTATAACGGATGACGTTATATAGTACTACGCTATAACGTATGACGTTACATAATATTACTATATACCGTATAACATTTTATACTATTACTATACAACGTGTAACGTTATATAGCAATACGTTAGAACGTATAACGCTATATACTATTACGCTATAACGTATAACGTTATATAATATTACTATACAACGTGTAACGTCTTATTGCATTACGTTATAACGTATGACGTTACATAATATTACTATGTACCGTATAACATTATATACTATCACTATACAACGTGTAACGGTATATTGCATTACGTTATAACGTATGACGTTATATACTATTACGTTATAACGTATAACGTTATATAGTATTTTGTTATAACGTATAACGCTATATAGTATTTTGTTATAACGTATAACGTTATATAGTATTTTGTTATAACGTATAACGTTATATAGTATTTTGCTATAACGTATAACGTTATATAGTACTTCGTTATAACGAATGACGTTATATGCTATTACGATATAACGTATAACGTTATACAATATTACGTTATAACGCAGGACGATACATAATATTAGTAAATACCGTGTAACATTATATACTACCACTATACAACGTGTCACGTTATATTGCATTACGTCATAACGTATGACGTTATATACTAATACGTTATATCGTATATCGTTATATAGTATTTCGTTATAACGTATATCGTTATATAGTACTACGTTATAACGTATGACGTTACATAATTTTACTATATACCGTATAACGTTATATACTATTACTATACAACGTGTAACGTTATATAGCCCTACGTTATAACGTATAACGTTATATACCATGACGCTATAACGTATAACGTTATAAACTATTAGTATACAACGTGTAACGCTTTATTGCATTACGTTATAACGTATGACGATACATAATATTACTAAATACCGTGTAACATTATATACTACCACTATACAACGTGTAACGTTATATAGCACTACGTTACAACGTATGACGTTATATACTATTACGCTATAACGTATAATGTTATATACTATTACTATACAGCGTGTAACGTTTTATTGCATTACGCTATAACGTATAACGTTGTATACCATTACGCTATGACGTATAACGTTATATACTATTACTATACAACGTGTAACGTTATATTGCATTACGTTATAACGTATTACGTTATATACTATTACGTTATAACGTATAACGATATGTACTATTACTATACAACGTGTAACGTTATATAGCACTACGTTATAACGTATAACGTTATATATCATGACGCTATAACGTATAACGTTATATACTATTACTATACAACGTGTAACGTTTTATTGCATTACGCTATAACGTATAACGTTGTATACCATTACGCTATAACGTATAACATTATATACTATTAGTATACAACGTGTAACGTTTTATTGCATTACGTTATAACGTATGACGTTACATAATATTACTATATACCGTATAACATTATATACTATCACTATACAACGTGTAACGTTATATTGCATTACGTTATAACGTATGACGTTATATACTATTACCTTATAACGTATGACGTTACATAATATTACTATATACCGTATAACATTGTATACTATTACTATACAACGTGTAATGATATACAGCACTACGTTATAACGTATGACGTTACATAATATTACTATATACCGTGTAACATTATATACTATCACTATGCAACGTATAACGTTATATTGCATTAGGTTATAACGTATGACGTTATATACCATTACCTTATAACGTATGACGTTACATAATATTACTATATACCGTATAACATTGAGTACTATTACTGTACAACGTGTAATGATATATAGCACTACGTTATAACGTATGACGTTACATAATATTACTATATACCGTATAACATTGTATGCTATTACTATACAACGTGTAACGATATATAGCACTACGTTATAACGTATGACGTTATAGACTATTACGTTATAACGTATAACGTTATATAGTATTTCGTTATAACGTATAACGTTATATAGTATTTCGTTATAACGAATGACGTTATATAGTACTACGTTATAACGTATGACGTTACATAATTTTACTATAAAACGTGTAACGTTATATAGTATTACGTTATAACGTACAACGTTATATAGTACTACGTTGTAACGTATGACGTTACATAATTTTACTATATACCGTATAACATTGTATACTATTACTATACAACGTGTAACGTTTTATTGCATTACCTTATAACGTATGATGTTACATAATATTACTATATACCGTATAACATTGTATACTATCACTATACAAAGTGTAACGTTATATTGCATTAAGTTATAACGAATGACGTTATATACCATTACGTTATAACGTATAACGTTATATAGTATTTCGTTATAACGTATAACGTTATATAGTACTTCGTTATAACGAATGACGTTATATAGTACTACGTTATAACGTATGACGTTACATAATATTACTATATACCGTATAACATTATATACTATCACTATACAAAGTGTAACGTTATATTGCATTAAGTAATAACGTATGACGTTATATACTATTACGTTATAACGTATAACGTTATATAGTATTTCGTTATAACGTATAACGTTATATAGTACTTCGTTATAACGAATGACGTTATATAGTGCTACGTTATAACGTATGACGTTACATAATATTACTATATACCGTATAACATTGTATGCTATTACTATACAACGTGTAATGATATATAGCACTACGTTATAACGTATGACGTTACATAATATTACTATATACCGTATAACATTATATACTATCACTATACAACGTATAACGTTATATTGCATTACGTTATAACGTATGACGTTATATACTTGTCGGAGATGGAAAAGCACCGGAACCTCTCCTTGGATTCTCGGGAATACCGTAATGTCGTAATTTAGATTAAACAAATGTCGCTCCGATTGTTCGAGGTTTATGATAGTGAGCTTGGGCTCGAGGCGACAACCAGTCGCCGAACGTAGCCGCGGTCAAGGGATGAACGTTTTGTCTAACAAAGGCATGAAGTAACCCTATAGCTATCTTTAAAAGAAATACTTAGGACGGGGCACGACTGTAAGCGTTTCAACGATTTCTGTCCCGTGGCTCGCCACACGCAGACTCTATTCTTTGAGTAAGATGATTACCAGATGTCGACGCGTCTCCACAGTACATGTTCAGCTAGCCCGAGGACCCGCTATAAATCTTAAGATCTGTTTAACTAAAGTCCTTCAAACCGACAAACAGTCCTCGTCCCAACTACGAGAAAATAGGAGAAATCTATTTTTCTCACCAACGACGCTTCCTCTTCTCGAACTTTCTCTTAAGGGTGCCTAGCACCCTTCCCTAACCACCAACATGGAAATTGACCAATTAACAGTAACGCCGATTTCCCTCACTTTCTGAATGAAGGCTTTTCTCCACGAATCCGATGATTTCGTGCCCTTAGGCACACCCGTTATAGTTTTCCTCGACAGCGTTACCGTGATGGAGAACCACTCTCCGGTACGATCTCGACGACGATTCAAGTAACTCTCGGATACGTAGTGATTGCCCCCACGCATTAACATTGAGTACAACTTAGACGCTAAAGAAGAGTAGAGTTCGTCATCCCGTTGACCGTGGATTCGTTATTGAGCCTAGGATCATTGTCATTAGCTTCTCGAGTATCAATTTATCGCGATTACCTGTCCAATTCCAACATGGTCATGTTTGCACTAGTAAATATCTCCTCTATTGCCTAGTGATCACGTCTAGTGTCAATAGGGATTCGTTTACGCCCTTAACCCTAACTCTAATCGTAACGCCAACCCGACATCAGAAGTGGGATCAGTGCCGATTATAACAGTGTTAGGACTTACGACCATCGTGCGCGAGTAACCCAGTCGCTAGTGCAAAATCGAGTGTGAAACCTAACAAGTTTTCGCTACCACGTTTTAACCCTTAAAATCGCACGTTCCGACCCCGCTGCACGGGGCGCAACTGTCAACCTGATTATGAAAGAAAACCATAATTTCAATAACGAGTGGCGAGTCGACTTCTACGTACTGGAAGCATCATCGGGTAGATCAAGTCATCTGGGTGAGTCGTTTCCATTTTACTCCGATTCGGGAGCCGAGCGTTCACTAATTAAAGAGTCCGTGGCCTCGAGATTTCTGGCAAAAGAATGACTGACATATTAGTAATGCGAGGAGCAGGAAATACTTGTATTAAACATACGCCTCCCATTTGTTCATCGTGTGTATTAATGATTTTTACATCGAAGATAATTTCTCATGTCCTTGCTGATAGTTATCTAAAATATGATATCGCGATTAGTTGCGGAACTCTAAGTCTGGGTTTTGACGTAACATTACACAAAATAGCCTCGCTATGTGTAAAACAAAAATAATTAATGTCTGTAATGAAACCACTGCAAACGAGATCGTCGTTAATGAAGCTGACACTGATGTACATGGTAATAATAAAAGTCGATCAATTTCTCTTCTCGACAAATTCAAAGATTCATTCGTTACGGATTCCCTACGTATTCGCGTAAATACAGGCCGGTTAGAAATACGATTAATTGATCCTAACATCACCGTACGAGGAAGTCCTTATAGATTTAGTGAGGAGGACCGAAGAGCGGTACGTGAGAAAATAAGCGTTTTAATTAAAGCAAAGATCATAAGGCCTAGTAATTCGCTATTCGCGAGCTCTACGTAACTCGTGAAGAAGAAAGCGGCTCAGATAGATTACGAGTGGATCCCCGAGAACTAAATCAAAGTACCGTCGCGGATCGGTACCCTTTACTCCTTATTGCGGATCAAGTCGCGAGATTGCAAGAGGCGAGATATTTTATTAGCCTGGATATGGCCAGCGGGTTTCACCAAATTCCTACTTATCCTAATTCAGCGGAGTATACAGCGTTCGTTACTCCCGACAGACAATATGAGTAGATAACGATGCCGTTTGAACTGAAAAAATTGCGCCATCCGTCTTTCGGAGGGCCATTCGCAAGGCCCTAGGCGACCTCGCTCATTCGTACGTTGTTATTTATTTCGATAACGTTCTAATTATTGCCGACTCGATAGATCAAGCTTTAGGAAGATTGAACACCGTATTAGATACCCTCGTAAGAGCAGGATTCTCTGTTAACATTGCGAACTGTCCTTTTCTAAAGACATCGGTGCTCTATTTGAGATATGTAATTCCTACGAACTAGAGACGTTAGCAGTCGTAAACGCAGTCGAGCGTTTCCGTCACTATCTACATGGACGGGAATTTCTTGTTGTCACGGATTGCGACTCGTCGA
Organism: Bombus terrestris; assembly: GCF_910591885.1. NCBI lineage: Eukaryota > Metazoa > Arthropoda > Insecta > Hymenoptera > Apidae > Bombus > Bombus terrestris. The sequence goes on along the minus strand of NW_025963554.1, from coordinate 1,241,464 downwards.
AAGCGTCGAGTAATAAAGTACATTTAAATGACAGGGACCATCGGTGATGGGCCTACTTGCAGACTTTTGTTTTTGACATTATGTATCTGGAAAGTAAACGGACAGCCCACGTAGATTTCTTCTCGCGAAACCCCGTAGATTTAGACCACCGTAAAATTGATAAAATTGCGGAGAAAGAAATCAATCTGGCCGAAATATCGGAATACTAGCTGTTAGCCGAACAACGTCGTGATTCTCAAACCTTGGGAATCGTCAAGAAATTGCAAAACGATGAGCTCGCGGAAGACATCACGAATACATACGAATTGCGGTCCGGTACTCTTTACCGTAGGATACAAAGAAAAGGCAGGACTCTCTGTTTACCTATAGTCCTAAGAGGTTTTAGATAGTCTGTTATTAACCATGTGCACCAGTCAATTATGCACTTAGGTTGGGAGAAAACGCTCGAGAGACTGTACGAGTATTACTGGTTCGAAGGGATGGCGAAGTACGTTCGCCGATTCATTGGGAACTGTCATGCTTGTCAAGTTTCGAAAGCTAGTTCAGGTAAGATACAAGCCGAACTACGTCCTATACCTAAGACCAGCATACCCTGGCATACGGTCCACATGGACATAACAGGCAAGTTGAGTGGTAAAAGCGATTCAAAGGAGTACGTCATTGTTTTGATCGATGTGTTCACTAAATTCGTATACCTGCATCGTACTCGTAAGATAGATTTCCGTAACACCATTAAAGCGCTTAAACCCGCTATATTTTATTCGGAAGTCCCTGCCGGATAGTAGCAGATCAGGAAAGATGTCCTAAGGGTAATGAATTTCGAGAATTCTGCGAAAGCAAACGAATTAAAGTTCACTCGATAGCGACCGATGATAGAGTCAATAGACAGGTAGAGCGTGTTATGCGTACATTGAAAATACGTTCACGACAATAGAAACGACCGGGCGGCCGTGGCAAGACGCGATTGGAGAAATACAGCTAGCGTTGAACTGCACCACCAACCGCGTGACTAATTCGAGCCCTTTACAACTACTAATCGGTAGAACAGCGAGACCGTACGACCTATTGCTACCCGACAATATCAAAGAAAAGGAAGTCGATATCCCTGATGTAAGACAGCAGGCTGTGTAGAACATAGAGAGTAAAGCCCAGTACAGCAAAAAAAGATTTGATAGAAACAAAGCTAAAGTGGTTAGGTTTAACCTCGGCGATTTCGTACCACGCAAAAACGAGAAAAGAAACCAAACCAAGCTAGAGCCAAAATTCAAGGGTCCATTCGTAATAACCGAGATTTTGGAAGGAGATAGGTATATTTTAAAAAAAAAACGCTAGACGGCAAACGATCGTATAAAGACAGTCACGACAGATTAAGGAAAATGCCGGACAGTCGCGTTCCCGCTGAGTTGGACGTCGATAGTGACGGCAATAACAGTGACCACGACGACATGAGCACCTCGATCTCGGAAGATCCTTAGCACAAAGACCGTAGCACCTTACGGAGTACGTTATGAAGCTTGGTAAAGGGGCAAGTGATGTGTTCACGCGCACCATGAGCTATAGAGTTATGAAGCTTGGTAAAGGGGCAAGTGATGTGTTCACGCGCACCATGAGCTATAGAGTTATGAAGCTTGGTAAAGGGGCAAGTGATGTGTTCACGCGCACCATGAGCTATAGTGTTATGAAGCTCGACTAAGGGGCAAGTGATGTGTTCACGCGCACCATGAGCTATAGTGTTACGAAGTTTGGTGCGGTCGTGCGATCTAGAAAAACGAGATCCATTGGGGTGCGAAATCGAGACTGGTCCATTTCGCCGTTATGACCCGACTGATAACCCACAGGATGCAACTAGCACTTCCAATTACTCCTAATTACAACGTTACTAATTCATGTTCTCTTCTATTCCTTTTGTTGTCAAACCTCCGAACAGAATTTTGTTGTTACACTGGACCCTCAGCTTATTTAGACATTAAGTTAAATTGTAGACATGCTAATTGTACCGAACCTAATGTTAGAAAGACTCAATCTTATAGTTGCACCCGAGGACGTGTGATAGTCAGAATGGCCGTGTCGGAGATGGAAAAGCACCGGAACCTCTCCTTGGATTCTCGGGAATACCGTAATGTCGTAATTTAGATTAAACAAATGTCGCTCCGATTGTTCGAGGTTTATGATAGTGAGCTTGGGCTCGAGGCGACAACCAGTCGCCGAACGTAGCCGCGGTCAAGGGATGAACGTTTTGTCTAACAAAGGCATGAAGTAACCCTATAGCTATCTTTAAAAGAAATACTTAGGACGGGGCACGACTGTAAGCGTTTCAACGATTTCTGTCCCGTGGCTCGCCACACGCAGACTCTATTCTTTGAGTAAGATGATTACCAGATGTCGACGCGTCTCCACAGTACATGTTCAGCTAGCCCGAGGACCCGCTATAAATCTTAAGATCTGTTTAACTAAAGTCCTTCAAACCGACAAACAGTCCTCGTCCCAACTACGAGAAAATAGGAGAAATCTATTTTTCTCACCAACGACGCTTCCTCTTCTCGAACTTTCTCTTAAGGGTGCCTAGCACCCTTCCCTAACCACCAACATGGAAATTGACCAATTAACAGTAACGCCGATTTCCCTCACTTTCTGAATGAAGGCTTTTCTCCACGAATCCGATGATTTCGTGCCCTTAGGCACACCCGTTATAGTTTTCCTCGACAGCGTTACCGTGATGGAGAACCACTCTCCGGTACGATCTCGACGACGATTCAAGTAACTCTCGGATACGTAGTGATTGCCCCCACGCATTAACATTGAGTACAACTTAGACGCTAAAGAAGAGTAGAGTTCGTCATCCCGTTGACCGTGGATTCGTTATTGAGCCTAGGATCATTGTCATTAGCTTCTCGAGTATCAATTTATCGCGATTACCTGTCCAATTCCAACATGGTCATGTTTGCACTAGTAAATATCTCCTCTATTGCCTAGTGATCACGTCTAGTGTCAATAGGGATTCGTTTACGCCCTTAACCCTAACTCTAATCGTAACGCCAACCCGACATACTATTACGTTATAACGTATAACGTTATATAGTCTTTCGTTATAACGTATAACGTTATATAGTACTTCGTTATAACGAATGACGTTATATAGTACTACGTTGTAACGTATGACGTTACATAATATTACTATATACCGTATAACATTGTATACTATTACTATACAACGTGTAATGATATACAGCAATACGTTATAACGTATGACGTTACATAACATTACTATATACCGGATAACATTGTGTACTATTACTATACAACGTGTAATGATATATAGCACTACGTTATAACGTATGACGTTACATAATATTACTATATACCGGATAACATTGTATAATATATGTATACAACGTGTAATGATATATAGCACTACGTTATAACGTATGACGTTACATAATATTACTATATTCCGTGTAACATTATATACTATCACTATACAACGTATAACGTTATATTGCATTAGGTTAAAGCGTATGACGCTATATACCATTACTTTATAACCTATAACGTTTTATAGTATTTCGTTATAACGTATTACGTTATATAGTACTTCGTTATAACGAATGACGTTATACAGTACTGCGTTATAACGTATGACGTTACATAATTTTACTATACAACGTGTTACGTTATATAGTATTACGTTATAACGTACAACGTTATATAGTACTACGTTATAACGTATGACGTTACATAATTTTACTATATACCGTATAACATTGTATACTATTACTATACAACGTGTAAAGTTATATAGCACTACGTTTTGACGTATATCGGTATATACCATTACTTTATAACGTATAACGTTATATAGTATTTCGTTATAACGTATTACGTTACATAGTACTTCGTTATAACGAATGACGTTATACAGTACTGCGTTATAACGTATGACGTTACATAATATTACTATGTACCGTGTAACATTATATACTATCACTATACAACGTATAACGTTATATTGCATTACGTTATAACGTATAACGTTATATACCATTACGCTATAACGTATAACGTTATATACTATTACTATACAACGTGTAACGTTATATTGCATTAGGTTAAAGCGTATGACGTTAAATACCATTACTTTATAACATATAACGTTTTATAGTATTTCGTTATAACGTATTACGTTATATAGTACTTCGTTATAACGAATGACGTTATACAGTACAGCGTTATAACGTATGACGTTGCATAATATTACTATATACCGTGTAACATTATATACTATCACTATACAACGTGTAACGTTATATTGCAGTAGGTTATAACGTATGACGTTATATACCATTACTTTATAACGTATATCGTTATATAGTATTTCGTTATAACGTATTACGTTATATAGTACTTCGTTATAACGAATGACGTTATACAGTACTGCGTTATAACGTATGACGTTACATAATATTACTATATACCGTGTAACATTATATACTATCACTATACAACGTATAATGTTATATTGCATTACGTTATAACGTATGACGTTATATACTATTACGTTATAACGTATAACGTTATATAGTATTTCGTTATAACGTATAACGTTATATAGTACTTCGTTATAACGAATGACGTTATATAGTACTACGTTATAACGTAAGACGTTACATAATTTTACTATACAACGTGTTACGTTATATAGTATTACGTTATAACGTACAACGTTATATAGTACTACGTTATAACGTATGACGTTACATAATTTTACTATATACCGTATAACATTGTATGCTATTACTATACAACGTGTAAAGTTATATAGCACTACGTTTTGACGTATATCGTTATATACCATTACTTTATAACGTATAACGTTATATAGTATTTCGTTATAACGTATTACGTTACATAGTACGTCGTTATAACGAATGACGTTATACAGTACTGCGTTATAACGTATGACGTTACATAATATTACTATATACCGTGTAACATTATATACTATCACTATACAACGTACAACGTTATATAGTATTTCGTTATAACGTATAACGTTATATAGTACTTCGTTATAACGAGTGACGTTATATAGTACTACGTTATAACGTAAGACGTTACATAATATTACTATATACCGTGTAACATTATATACTATCACTATACAACGTGTAACGTTATATTGCATTAGGTTATAACGTATGACGTTATATACTATTACCTTATAACGTATGACGTTACACTATATTACTATATACCGTATAACATTGTATACTATTACTATACAATGTGTAACGTTATATAGCACTACGTTATAACGTATAACGTTATATACCATTACGCTATAACGTATAACGTTATATACTATTACTATACAACGTGTAACGTTATATTGCATTAGGTTAAAGCGTATGACGTTATATACCATTACTTTATAACGTATAACGTTTTATAGTATTTCGTTATAACGTATTACGTTATATAGTACTTCGTTATAACGAATGACGTTATACAGTACTGCGTTTTAACGTATGACGTTACATAATATTACTATATACCGTGTAACAATATATACTATCACTATACAACGTATAACGTTATATTGCATTACGTTATAACGTATGACGTTATATACTATTACGTTATAACGTATAACGTTATATAGTATTTCGTTATAACGTATAACGTTATATAGTACTTCGTTATAACGAATGACGTTATATAGTACTACGTTATAACGTAAGACATTACATAATTTTACTATACAACGTGTTACGTTATATACTATTACTATACAACGTGTAACGTTTTATTGCATTACGTTATAACGTATGACGTTACATAATTTTACTATATACCGTATAACACTGTATACTATTACTATACAACGTGCAATGTCATAAAGCGCTACGTTATAACGTATAACGTTATACACCATTCCGCTGTAACGTATAACGTTATATACTATTACTATACAACGTGCAACGTTTTATTGCATTACGCTATAACGTATAACGTTGTATACCATTACGCTATAACGTATAACGTTATATACTATTACTATACAACGTGTAACGTTTTATTGCATTACGCTATAACGTATAACGTTGTATACCATTACGCTATAACGTATATCGTTATATACTATTACTATGCAACGTGTAACGTTATATAGCACTACGTTATAACGTATAACGTTATATACCATTACGCTATAACGTATAACGTTATATACTATTACTATACAACGTGTAACGTTATATAGCACTACGTTATAACATATAACGTTATATACCATTACGCTATAACGTATAACGTTATATAGTACTTCGTTATAACGAATGACGTTATATAGTACTACGTTATAACGTAAGACGTTACATAATTTTACTATACAACGTGTTACCTTATATAGTATTACGTTATAACGTATGACGTTACATAATTTTACTATATACCGTATAACATTGTATACTATTACTATACAACGTGTAACGTTATATAGCACTACGTTTTGACGTATATCGTTATATACCATTACTTTATAACGTATAACGTTATATAGTGTTTCCTTATAACGTATTACGTTATATAGTACTTCGTTTAACGAATGACGTTACATAATTTTACTATATACCGTATAACATTGTATACTATGACTATACAACGTGTAACGTTATATAGCACTACGTTTTGACGTATATCGTTATATACCATTACGCTATAACGTATAACGTTATATACTATTACTATACAACGTGTAACGTTTTATTGCATTACGCTATAACGTATAACGTTGTATACCATTACGCTATAACGTATAACATTGTACACTATTACTATACAACGTGTAACGATATATAGCACTATGTTATAACGTATGACGTTACATAATATTACTGTATACCGTGTAACATTATATACTATCACTATACAACGTATAACGTTATATAGCATTAGGTTATAACGTATGACGTTATATACTATTACCTTATAACGTATGACGTTATAGACTATTACGTTACAACGTATAACGTTATATAGTATTTCGTCATAACGTATAACGTTATATAATACTTCGTTATAACGAATGACGTTATATAGTACTACGTTATAACGTATGACGTTACATAATTTCACTATACAACATGTAACGTTATATAGTATACGTCATAACGTACAACGTTATATAGTACTACGTTATAACGTATGTCGTTACATAATTTTACTATATACCGTATAACATTGTATACTATTACTATACAACGTGTAACGTTATATAGCACTACGTTTTGACGTATAACGTTATATACCATTACGCTATAACTAATAACGATATATACTATTACTATACAACGTGTAACGTTATATAGCACTACGTTATAACATATAACGTTATATACCATTACGCTATAACGTATAACGTTATATACTATTACTATACAACGTGTAGTTATAGTAATGTTGTATAGTAATAGTTATAACGTTATATACTATTACTATACAACGTGTAACGTTTTATTGCATTACGTTATAACGTATGACGTTACATAATATTACTATATACCGTATAACATTATATACTATCACTATACAAAGTGTAACGTTATATTGCATTAAGTTATAACGTATGACGTTATATACTATTACGTTATAACGTATGACGTTACATAATATTACTATATACCGTGTAACATTATATACTATCACTATACAACGTATAACGTTATATTGCATTACGTTATAACGTATAACGTTATATAGTATTTCGTTATAACGTATAACGTTATATAGTATTACGTTATAACGTATGACGTTATATAGTACTTCGTTATAACGAATGACGTTATATAGTACTACGTGATAACGTAAGACGTTACATAATTTTACTATACAACGTGTTACATTATATAGAATTAAGTTATAACGTATGACGTTATATACTATTACGTTATAACGTATAACGTTATATAGTATTTCGTTATAACGTATAACGTTATACAGTACTTCGTTATAACGAATGACGATATATAGTACTACGTTATAACGTATAACGTTATATACTATTACGCTATATCGTATAACGTTATATACTATTACTATTCAACGTGTAACGTTTTATTGCATTACGCTATAACGTATAACGTTGTATACCATTACGCTATAACGTATAACGTTATATACTATTACTATACAACGTGTAACGTTTTATTGCATTACGCTATAACGTATAACGTTGTATACCATTACGCTATAACGTATAACGCAATATACTATTACTATACAACGTGTAACGTTATATAGCAATACGTTATAACCTATAACGTTGTATACCATTACGCTATAACGTATATCGTTATATACTATTACTATGCAAAGTGTAACGTTATATAGCACTACGTTATAACGTATAACGTTATATACTATTACGCTATAACGTATAACGTTATATACTATTACTATACAACGTGTAACATTTTATTCCATTACGTTATAACGTATGACGTTACATAATATTACTGTATACCGTACTACATTATATACTATCACTATACAACGTGTAACGTTATATTGCATTACGTTATAACGTATGACGTTATGTACTATTACGTTATAACGTAAAACGTTATATACCATTACGCTATAACGTATAACGTTATATAGTACTTCGTTATAACGAATGACGTTATATAGTACTACGTTATAACGTAAGACGTTACATAATTTTACTATACAACGTGTTACCTTATATAGTATTACGTTATAACGTACAACGTTATATAGTACTACGTTATAACGTATGACGTTACATAATTTTACTATATACCGTATAACATTGTATACTATTACTATACAACGTGTAACGTTATATAGCACTACGTTTTGACGTATATCGTTATATACCATTACGCTAAAACGTATAACGTTATATACTATTACTATACAACGTGTAACGTTTTATTGCATTACGCTATAACGTATAACGTTGTATACCATTACGCTATAACGTATAACATTGTACACTATTACTATACAACGTGTAACGATATATAGCACTATGTTATAACGTATGACGTTACATAATATTACTGTATACCGTGTAACATTATATACTATCACTATACAACGTATAACGTTATATAGCATTAGGTTATAACGTATGACGTTATATACTATTACCTTATAACGTATGACGTTATAGACTATTACGTTATAACGTATAACGTTATATAGTATTTCGTCATAACGTATAACGTTATATAATACTTCGTTATAACGAATGACGTTATATAGTACTACGTTATAACGTATGACGTTACATAATTTCACTATACAACATGTAACGTTATATAGTATACGTCATAACGTACAACGTTATATAGTACTACGTTATAACGTATGACGTTACATAATTTTACTATATACCGTATAACATTGTATACTATTACTATACAACGTGTAACGTTATATAGCACTACGTTTTGACGTATAACGTTATATACCATTACGCTATAACGTATAACGATATATACTATTACTATACAACGTGTAACGTTATATAGCACTACGTTATAACATATAACGTTATATACCATTACGCTATAACGTATAACGTTATATACTATTACTATACAACGTGTAGTTATAGTAATGTTGTATAGTAATAGTTATAACGTTATATACTATTACTATACAACGTGTAACGTTTTATTGCATTACGTTATAACGTATGACGTTACATAATATTACTATATACCGTATAACATTATATACTATCACTATACAAAGTGTAACGTTATATTGCATTAAGTTATAACGTATGACGTTATATACTATTACGTTATAACGTATAACGTTATACAGTATTTCGTTATAACGTATAACGTTATATAGTACTTCGTTATAACGGATGACGTTATATAGTACTACGTTATAACGTATGACGTTACATAATATTACTATATACCGTGTAAAATTATATACTATCACTATACAACGTATAACGTTATATTGCATTACGTTATAACGTATGACGTTATATACTATTACCTTATAACGTATGACGTTACATAATATTACTATATACCGTATAACATTGTATACTATTACTATACAACGTGTAATGATATACAGCACTACGTTATAACGTATGACGTTACATAATATTACTATATACCGTGTAACATTATATATTATCACTATACAACGTATAACGTTATATTGCATTACGTTATGACGTATGACGTTGTATACTATTACCTTATAACGTATTACGTTACATAATATTACTATATACCGTATAACATTGTATAATATTACTATACAACGTGTAATAATATATAGCACTACGTTATAACGTATGACGTTGTATACTATTACCTTATAACGTATGACGTTACATAATATTACTATATACCGTATAACATTGTATAATATATATATACAACGTGTAATGATATATAGCACTACGTTATAACGTATGACGTTACATAATATTACTATATACCGGATAACATTGTGTACTATTACTATACAACGTGTAATGATATATAGCACTACGTTATAACGTATGACGTTACATAATATTACTATATACCGGATAACATTGTGTACTATTACTATACAACGTGTAATGATATACAGCACTACGTTATAACGTATGACGTTACATAATATTACTATATACCGTGTAACATTATATACTATCACTATACAACGTATAACGTTATATTGCATTACGTTATAACGTATAACGTTATATAGTATTTCGTTATAACGTATAACGTTATATAGTATTACGTTATAACGTATGACGTTATATAGTACTTCGTTATAACGAATGACGTTATATAGTACTACGTGATAACGTAAGACGTTACATAATTTTACTATACAACGTGTTACATTATATAGAATTAAGTTATAACGTATGACGTTATATACTATTACGTTATAACGTATAACGTTATATAGTATTTCGCTATAACGTATAACGTTATATAGTACTTCGTTATAACGAATGACGATATATAGTACTACGTTATAACGTATAACGTTATATACTATTACGCTATATCGTATAACGTTATATACTATTACTATTCACCGTGTAACGTTTTATTGCATTACGCTGTAACGTATAACGTTGTATACCATTACGCTATAACGTATAACGCAATATACTATTACTATACAACGTGTAACGTTATATAGCAATACGTTATAACCTATAACGTTATATACCATTACGCTATAACGTATAACGTTATATACTATTACTATACAACGTGTAACGTTTTATTGCATTACGTTATAACGTATGACGTTACATAATTTTACTATATACCGTATAACACTGTATACTATTACTATACAACGTGCAATGATATAAAGCGCTACGTTATAATGTATAACGTTATATACCATTACGCTATAACGTATAACGTTATATACTATTACTATACAACGTGTAACGTTTTATTGCATTACGTTATAACGTATGACGTTACATAATTTTACTATATAACGTATAACATTGTATACTATTACTATAAAACGTGTAACGTTATATAGCACTACGTTATAACGTATAACGTTATATACTATTACGCTATATCGTATAACGTTATATACTATTACTATTCAACGTGTAACGTTTTATTGCATTACGCTATAACGTATAACGTTGTATACCATTACGCTATAACGTATAACGTTATATACTATTGCTATACAACGTGTAACGTTTTATTGCATTACGCTATAACGTATAACGTTGTATACCATTACGCTATAACGTATAACGCTATATACTATTACTATACAACGTGTAACGTTATATAGCACTACGTTATAACGTATAACGTTATATACCATTACGCTATAATGTATAACGTTATATAATATTATTATATAACGTCTAACGTTATATACTATTACGTTATAACGTAGGACGTTACATAATATTACTATATACCGTGTAACATTATATAATATTACTATACAACGTATAACATTATATTGCATTACTTTATAACGTATGACGTTATATACTATTACCTTATAACGTATGACGTTACATAATATAACTATATACCGTATAACATTGTATACTATTACTATACAACGTGTAACGTTATATAGCACTACGTTATAACGTATAACGTTATATACCATTACGCTATAACGTATAACGTTATATACTATTATTATATAACGGCTAACGTTATATAGTATTTCCTTATAACGTATAACGTTATATAGTACTTCGTTATAACGAATGACGTTATATAGTACTACGTTATAACGTATGACGTTACATAATTTTACTATACAACGTGTAACGTTATATAGTATTACGTAATAACGTACAACGTTATATAGTACTACGTTATAACGTATGACGTTACATAATTTTACTATATACCGTATAACATTATATACTATCACTATACAACGTGTAACGTTATATTGCATTACGTTATAACGTATGACGTTTTATACTATTACGTTATAACGTATAACGTTATATAGTATTTCGTTATAACGTATAACGTTATACAGTACTGCGTTATAACGTATGACGTTACATAATATTACTATATACCGTGTAACATTATATACTATCACTATACAACGTGTAACGTTATATTGCATTAGGTTATAACGTATGACGTTATATACCATTACTTCATAACGTATATCGTTATATAGTATTTCGTTATAACGTATTACGTTATATAGTACTTCGTTATAACGAATGACGTTATACAGTACTGCGTTATAACTTATGACGTTACATAATATTACTATATACCGTGTAACATTATATACTATCACTATACAACGTATAACGTTATATTGCATTACGTTATAACGTATGACGTTATATACTATTACGTTATAACGTATAACGTTATATAGTATTTCGTTATAACGTATAACGTTATATAGTACTTCGTTATAACGAATGACGTTATATAGTACTACGTTATAACGTAAGACGTTACATAATTTTACTATACAACGTGTTACGTTATATAGTATTACGTTATAACGTACAACGTTATATAGTACTACGTTATAACGTATGACGTTACATAATTTTACTATATACCGTATAACATTGTATACTATTACTATACAACGTGTAAAGTTATATAGCACTACGTTTTGACGTATATCGTTATATACCATTACTTTATAACGTATAACGTTATATAGTATTTCGTTATAACGTATTACGTTACATAGTACTTCGTTATAACGAATGACGTTATACAGTACTGCGTTATAACGTATGACGTTACATAATATTACTATATACCGTGTAACATTATATACTATCACTATACAACGTATAACGTTATATACCACTACGCTATAACGTATAACGTTATATACTATTACTATACAACGTGTAACGTTATATTGCATTAGGTTAAAGCGTATGACGTTATATACCATTACTTTATAATGTATAACGTTTTATAGTATTTCGTTATAACGTATTACGTTATATAGTACTTCGTTATAACGAATGACGTTATACAGTACTGCGTTATAACGTATGACGTTACATAATATTACTATATACCGTGTAACATTATATACTATCACTATACAACGTATAACGTTATATTGCATTACGTTATAACGTATGACGTTATATACTATTACCTTATAACGTATGACGTTATATACTATTACTATACAACGGGTAACGTTATATAGTATTACGTTATAACGTACAACGTTATATAGTACTACGTTATAACGTATGACGTTACATAATTTTACTATATACCGTATAACATTGTGTACTATTACTATACAACGTGCAATGTTATAAAGCACTACGTTATAACGTATGACGTTATATACTATTACCTTATAACGTATGACGTTACACTATATTACTATATACCGTATAACATTGTATACTATTACTATACAATGTGTAACGTTATATAGCACTACGTTATAACGTATAACGTTATATACCATTACGCTATAACGTATAACGTAATATACTATTACTATACAATGTGTAACGTTATATTGCATTAGGTTATAACGTATGACGTTATATACCATTACTTTATAACGTATAACGTTATATAGTATTTCGTTATAACGTATTACGTTATATAGTACTTCGCTAAAACGAATGACGTTATACAGTACTGCGTTATAACGTATGACGTTACAATATATTACTATATACCGTGTAACAATATATACTATCACTATACAACGTATAACGTTATATTGCATTACGTTATAACGTATGACGTTATATACTATTACGTTATAACGTATAACGTTATATAGTATTTCGTTATAACGTATAACGTTATATAGTACTTCGTTATAACGAATGACGTTATATAGTACTACGTTATAACGTAAGACGTTACATAATTTTACTATACAACGTGTTACGTTATATACTATTACTATACAACGTGTAACGTTTTATTGCATTACGTTATAACGTATGACGTTACATAATTTTACTATATACCGTATAACACTGTATACTATTACTATACAACGTGCAATGTCATAAAGCGCTACGTTATAACGTATAACGTTATACACCATTCCGCTATAACGTATAACGTTATATACTATTACTATACAACGTGCAACGTTTTATTGCATTACGCTATAACGTATAACGTTGTATACCATTACGCTATAACGTATAACGTTATATACTATTACTATACAACGTGTAACGTTTTATTGCATTACGCTATAACGTATAACGTTGTATACCATTACGCTATAACGTATATCGTTATATACTATTACTATGCAACGTGTAACGTTATATAGCACTACGTTATAACGTATAACGTTACATAATTTTACTATATACCGTATAACACTGTATACTATTACTATACAACGTGCAATGTCATAAAGCGCTACGTTATAACGTATAACGTTATACACCATTCCGCTATAACGTATAACGTTATATACTATTACTATACAACGTGTAACGTTTTATTGCATTACGCTATAACGTATAACGTTGTATACCATTACGCTATAACGTATAACGTTATATACTATTACTATACAACGTGTAACATCTTATTCCATTACGTTATAACGTATGACGTTACATAATATTACTGTATACCGTACAACATTATATACTATCACTATACAACGTGTAACGTTATATTGCATTACGTTATAACGTATGACGTTATGTACTATTACGTTATAACGTAAAACGTTATATACCATTACGCTATAACGTATAACGTTATATACTATTACTATACAACGTGTAACGTTTTATTGCATTACGTTATAACGTATGACGTTACATAATTTTACTATATACCGTATAACACTGTATACTATTACTATACAACGTGCAATGTCATAAAGCGCTACGTTATAACGTATAACGTTATACACCATTCCGCTATAACGTATAACGTTATATACTATTACTATACAACGTGTAACGTTTTATTGCATTACGCTATAACGTATAACGTTGTATACCATTACGCTATAACGTATAACGTTATATACTATTACTATGCAACGTGTAACGTTATATAGCACTACGTTATAACGTATAATGTTATATACCATTACGCTATAACGTATAACGTTATATACTATTACTATACAACGTGTAACATTTTATTCCATTACGTTATAACGTATGACGTTACATAATATTACTATATACCGTACAACATTATATACTATCACTATACAACGTGTAACGTTAAATTGCATTACGTTATAACGTATGACGTTATGTACTATTACGTTATAACGTATAACGTTATATAGTATTTCGTTATAACGTATGACGTTATATAGTACTTCGTTATAACGAATGACGTTATATAGTACTACGTTATAACGTAAGACGTTACATAATTTTACTATACAACGTGTTACCTTATATAGTATTACGTTATAACGTACAACGTTATATAGTACTACGTTATAACGTATGACGTTACATAATTTTACTATATACCGTATAACATTGTATACTATTACTATACAACGTGTAACGTTATATAGCACTACGTTTTGACGTATATCGTTATATACCATTACTTTATAACGTATAACGTTATATAGTATTTCCTTATAACGTATTACGTTATATAGTACTTCGTTTAACGAATGACGTTACATAATTTTACTATATACCGTATAACATTGTATACTATGACTATACAACGTGTAACGTTATATAGCACTACGTTTTGACGTATATCGTTATATACCATTACGCTATAACGTATAACGTTATATACTATTACTATACAACGTGTAACGTTTTATTGCATTACGCTATAACGTATAACGTTGTATACCATTACGCTATAACGTATAACATTGTACACTATTACTATACAACGTGTAACGATATATAGCACTATGTTATAACGTATGACGTTACATAATATTACTGTATACCGTGTAACATTATATACTATCACTATACAACGTATAACGTTATATAGCATTAGGTTATAACGTATGACGTTATATACTATTACCTTATAACGTATGACGTTATAGACTATTACGTTATAACGTATAACGTTATATAGTATTTCGTCATAACGTATAACGTTATATAATACTTCGTTATAACGAATGACGTTATATAGTACTACGTTATAACGTATGACGTTACATAATTTCACTATACAACGTGTAACGTTATATAGTATACGTTATAACGTACAACGTTATATAGTACTACGTTATAACGTATGACGTTACATAATTTTACTATATACCGTATAACATTGTATACTATTACTATACAACGTGTAACGTTATATAGCACTACGTTTTGACGTATATCGTTATATACCATTACGCTATAACGTATAACGTTATATACTATTACTATACAACGTGTAGTTATAGTAATGTTGTATAGTAATAGTTATAACGTTATATACTATTACTATACAACGTGTAACGTTTTATTGCATTACGTTATAACGTATGACGTTACATAATATTACTATATACCGTATAACATTATATACTATCACTATACAAAGTGTAACGTTATATTGCATTAAGTTATAACGTATGACGTTATATACTATTACGTTATAACGTATAACGTTATACAGTATTTCGTTATAACGTATAACGTTATATAGTACTTCGTTATAACGAATGACGTTATATAGTACTACGTTATAACGTATGACGTTACATAATATTACTATATACCGTGTAAAATTATATACTATCACTATACAACGTATAACGTTATATTGCATTACGTTATAACGTATGACGTTATATACTATTACCTTATAACGTATGACGTTACATAATATTACTATATACCGTATAACATTGTATACTATTACTATACAACGTGTAATGATATACAGCACTACGGTATAACGTATGACGTTACATAATATTACTATATACCGTGTAACATTATATATTATCACTATACAACGTATAACGTTATATTGCATTACGTTATGACGTATGACGTTGTATACTATTACCTTATAACGTATTACGTTACATAATATTACTATATACCGTATAACATTGTATAATATTACTATACAACGTGTAATAATATATAGCACTACGTTATAACGTATGACGTTACATAATATTACTATATACCGTATAACATTGTATACTATTACTATACAACGTGTAATGATATACAGCACTACGTTATAACGTATGACGTTACATAATATTACTATATACCGTATAACATAGTATACTATTACTATACAACGTGTAATGATATATCGCACTACGTTATAACGTATGACGCTGTATACTATTACCTTATAACGTATGACGTTACACAATATTACTATATACCAGATAACATTGTGTACTATTACTATACAACGTGTAATGATATATAGCACTACGTTATAACGTATGACGTTACATAATATCACTATATACCGGATAACATTGTGCACTATTATTATACAACGTGTAATGATATACAGCACTACGTTATAACGTATGACGTTACATAATATTACTATATACCGTGTAACATTATATACTATCACTATACAACGTATAACGTTATATTGCATTACGTTATAACGTATAACGTTATATATTATTTCGTTATAACGTATAACGTTATATAGTATTACGCTATGACGTACAACGTTATATAGTACTACGTTATAACGTATGACGTTACATAATTTTACTATATACCGTATAACATTGTATACTATTACTATGCAACGTGCAATGTTAAAGAGCACTTCGTTATAACGTATAACGTTATATACCATTACGCTATAACGTATAACATTATATACTATTAGTATACAACGTGTAACGTTTTATTGCATTACGTTATAACGTATGACGTTACATAATATTATTATATACCGTATAACATTATATACTATCACTATACAACGTGTAACGTTATATTGCATTACGTTATAACGTATGACGTTATATACTATTACTTTATAACGTATGACGTTACTTAATATTACTATATACCGTATAACATTGTATACTATTACTATACAACGTGTAATGGTATACAGCACTACGTTATAACGTATGACGTTATATACTATTACTATACAACGTGTAACGTTACATAGCACTACGTTATAACATATAACGTTATATAGCATTACGCTATAACTAATAACGTTATATACCATTACGCTATAACGTATAACATTATATACTATTAGTATACAACGTGTAACGTTTTATTGCATTACGTTCTAACGTATGACGTTACATAATATTACTATATACCGTATAACATTATATACTATTAGTATACAACGTGTAACGTTTTATTGCATTACGTTATAACGTATGACGTTATATACTATTACCTTATAACGTATGACATTACATAATATTACTATATACCGTATAACATTGTATGCTATTACTGTACAACGTGTAACGATATATAGCACTACGTTATAACGTATGACGTTATATACTATTACGTTATAACGTATAACGTTATATAGTATTTCGTCATAACGTATAACGTTATATAGTACTTCGTTATAACGAATGACGTTATATAGTACTACGTTATAACGTATGACGTTACATAACTTTACTATACACGTGTAATGGTATACAGCACTACGTTATAACGTATGACGTTATATACTATTACTATACAACGTGTAACGTTACATAGCACTACGTTATAACATATAACGTTATATACCATTACGCTATAACTAATAACGTTATATACCATTACGCTATAACGTATAACATTATATACTATTAGTATACAACGTGTAACGTTTTATTGCATTACGTTCTAACGTATGACGTTACATAATATTACTATATACCGTATAACATTATATACTATTAGTATACAACGTGTAACGTTTTATTGCATTACGTTATAACGTATGACGTTATATACTATTACCTTATAACGTATGACATTACATAATATTACTATATACCGTATAACATTGTATGCTATTACTATACAACGTGTAACGATATATAGCACTACGTTATAACGTATGACGCTATATACTATTACGTTATAACGTATAACGTTATATAGTATTTCGTCATAACGTATAACGTTATATAGTACTTCGTTATAACGAATGACGTTATATAGTACTACGTTATAACGTATGACGTTACATAACTTTACTATACAACGTGTAACGTTATATAGTAATACGTTATAACGTATAACGTTATTTAGTACTACGTTATAACGTATAACGTTATATACCATTACGCTATAACGTATAACATTATATACTATTAGTATACAACGTGTAACGTTTTATTGCATTACGTTATAACGTATGACGTTACATAATATTACTATGTACCGTATAACATTATATACTATCACTATACAACGTGTAACGTTATATTGCATTACGTTATAACGTATGACGTTATAGACTATTACGTTGTAACGTATAACGTTATATAGTATTTCGTCATAACGTATAACGTTATATAGTACTTCGTTATAACGAATGACGTTATATAGTACTACGTTATAACGTATGACGTTACATAACTTTACTATACAACGTGTAACGTTATATAGTATTTCGTTATAACGTATAACGTTATTTAGTATTACGTTATAACGTACAACGTTATATAGTACTACGTTATAACGTATGACGTTACATAATTTTACTATATACCGTATAACATTGTATACTATTACTATACAACGTGCAATGTTAAAGAGCACTACGTTATAACGTATAACGTTATATACCATTACGCTATAACGTATAACATTATATACTATCACTATACAAAGTGTAACGTTATATTGCATTAAGTTATAACGTATGACGCTATATACTATTACGTTATAACGTATAACGTTATATAGTATTTCGTTATAACGTATAACGTTATATAGTACTTCGTTACAACGAATGACGTTATATAGTACTACGTTATAACGTATGACGTTACATAATATTACTATATACCGTGTAACATTATATACTATCACTATACAACGTATAACGTTATATTGCATTACCTTATGACGTATGACGTTGTATACTATTACCTTATAACGTATGACGTTACATAATATTACTATATACCGTATAACATTGTATAATGTTACTATACAACGTGTAATGATATATAGCACTACGTTATAACGTATGACTTTGTATACTATTACCTTATAACGTATGACGTTACATAATATTACTATATACCGTATAACATTGTATAATATATATATACAACGTGTAATGATATATAGCACTACGTTATAACGTATGACGTTACATAATATTACTATATACCGTATAACATTATATACTATCACTATACAACGTGTAACGTTATATTGCATTACGTTATAACGTATGACGTTATATACTATTACCTTATAACGTATGACGTTATATAATATTACTATATACCGTATAACATTGTATACTATTACTATACAACGTATAACGTTATATTGCATTAGGTTATAACGTATGACGTTATATACTATTACCTTATAACGCATGACGTTACATAATATTACTATATACCGTATAACATTGTATACTATTACTATACAACGTGTAACGATATATAGCACTACGTTGTAACGTATGACGTTATAGACTATTACGTTATAACGTATAACGTCATATAGTATTTCGTCATAACGTATAACGTTATATAGTACTTCGTTATAACGAATGACGTTATATAGTACTACGTTATAACGTATGACGTTACATAACTTTACTATACAACGTGTAACGTTATATAGTATTACGTTATAACGTACAACGTTATATAGTACTACGTTATAACGTATAACGTTATATACCATTACGCTATAACGTATAACGTTATATACCATTACGCTATAACGTATAACATTGTATACTATTACTATACAACGTGTAACGATATATAGCACTACGTTGTAACGTATGACGTTATAGACTATTACGTTATAACGTATAACGTTATATAGTATTTCGTCATAACGTATAACGTTATATAGTACTTCGTTATAACGAATGACGTGATATAGTACTACGTTATAACTTATGACGTTACATAACTTTACTATACAACGTGTAACGTTATATAGTATTACGTTATAACGTATAACGTTATATAGTATTTCGTTATAACGTATAACGTTATATAGTACTTCGTTATTACGAATGACGTTATATAGTACTACGTTATAAAGTATGACGTTACATAATATTACTATATACCGTGTAATATTATATACTATCACTATACAACGTATAACGTTATATTGCATTACGTTATGACGTATGACGTTGTAAACTATTACCTTATAACGTATGACGTTACATAATATTACTATATACCGTATAACATTGTATAATATTACTATACAGCGTGTAATGATATATAGCACTACGTTATAACGTATGACGTTGTATACTATTACCTTATAACGTATGACGTTACATAATATTACTATATACCGGATAACATAGTATAATATATATATACAACGTGTAATGATATATAGCACTACGTTATAACGTATGAAGTTACATAATATTACTATATACCGTGTAACATTATATACTATCACTATACAACGTATAACGTTATATTGCATTACCTTATAACGTAAAACGTTATATAGTATTTCGTTATAACGTATGTTGTTACATAATATTACTATATACCGTATAACATTGTATACTATTACTATACAACGTGTAATGATATACAGCACTACGTTACAACGTATGACGTTACATGATATTACTATATACCGTGTAACATTATATACTATCACTATACAACGTATAACGTTATATTGCATTAGGTTATAACGTATAACGTTATATACCATTACGCTATAACGTATAACATTATATACTATTAGTATACAACGTGTAACGTTTTATTGCATTACGTTATAACGTATGACGTTACATAATATTACTATATACCGTATAACATTATATACTATAACTATACAACGTGTAACGTTATATTGCATTACGTTATAACGTATGACGTTACATAATATTACTATACACCGTGTAACATTATATACTATCACTATACAACGTGTAGTTATAGTAATGTTGTATAGTAATAGTTATAACGTTATATACTATTAGTATACAACGTGTAACGTTTTATTGCATTACGTTATAACGTATGACGTTACATAATATTACTATATACCGTATAACATTATATACTATCACTATACAACGTGTAATGATATACAGCACTACGTTATAACGTATGACGTTACATAATATTACTATATACCGTGTAACATTATATACTATCACTATACAACGTATAACGTTATATTGCATTACATTATAACGTAAAACGTTATATAGTATTTCGTTATAACGTATAACGTTATATAGTATTACGTTATAACGTACAACGTTATATAGTACTACGTTATAACGTATGACGTTACATAATATTACTATATACCGTATAACATAATATACTATCACTATACAACGTGTAACGTTATATTGCATTACGTTATAACGTATGACGTTATATACTATTACCTTATAACGTATGACGTTACATAATATTACTATATACCGTATAACATTGTATAATATTACTATACAACGTGTAATGATATATAGCACTACGTTATAACGTATGACTTTGTATACTATTACCTTATAACGTATGACGTTACATAATATTACTATATACCGTATAACATTGTATAATATTACTATACAACGTGTAATGATATATAGCACTACGTTATAACGTATGACTTTGTATAGTATTACCTTATAACGTATGACGTTACATAATATTACTATATACCGTGTAACATTATATACTATCACTATACAACGTGTAACGTTATATAGTATTACGTTATAACGTATAACGTTATATAGTATTTCGTTATAACGTATAACGTTATATAGTACTTCGTTATTACGAATGACGTTATATAGTACTACGTTATAAAGTATGACGTTACATAATATTACTATATACCGTGTAATATTATATACTATCACTATACAACGTATAACGTTATATTGCATTACGTTATGACGTATGACGTTGTAAACTATTACCTTATAACGTATGACGTTACATAATATTACTATATACCGTATAACATTGTATAATATTACTATACAGCGTGTAATGATATATAGCACTACGTTATAACGTATGACGTTGTATACTATTACCTTATAACGTATGACGTTACATAATATTACTATATACCGGATAACATAGTATAATATATATATACAACGTGTAATGATATATAGCACTACGTTATAACGTATGAAGTTACATAATATTACTATATACCGTGTAACATTATATACTATCACTATACAACGTATAACGTTATATTGCATTACCTTATAACGTAAAACGTTATATAGTATTTCGTTATAACGTATGTTGTTACATAATATTACTATATACCGTATAACATTGTATACTATTACTATACAACGTGTAATGATATACAGCACTACGTTACAACGTATGACGTTACATGATATTACTATATACCGTGTAACATTATATACTATCACTATACAACGTATAACGTTATATTGCATTAGGTTATAACGTATAACGTTATATACCATTACGCTATAACGTATAACATTATATACTATTAGTATACAACGTGTAACGTTTTATTGCATTACGTTATAACGTATGACGTTACATAATATTACTATATACCGTATAACATTATATACTATAACTATACAACGTGTAACGTTATATTGCATTACGTTATAACGTATGACGTTACATAATATTACTATACACCGTGTAACATTATATACTATCACTATACAACGTGTAGTTATAGTAATGTTGTATAGTAATAGTTATAACGTTATATACTATTAGTATACAACGTGTAACGTTTTATTGCATTACGTTATAACGTATGACGTTACATAATATTACTATATACCGTATAACATTATATACTATCACTATACAACGTGTAATGATATACAGCACTACGTTATAACGTATGACGTTACATAATATTACTATATACCGTGTAACATTATATACTATCACTATACAACGTATAACGTTATATTGCATTACATTATAACGTAAAACGTTATATAGTATTTCGTTATAACGTATAACGTTATATAGTATTACGTTATAACGTACAACGTTATATAGTACTACGTTATAACGTATGACGTTACATAATATTACTATATACCGTATAACATAATATACTATCACTATACAACGTGTAACGTTATATTGCATTACGTTATAACGTATGACGTTATATACTATTACCTTATAACGTATGACGTTACATAATATTACTATATACCGTATAACATTGTATAATATTACTATACAACGTGTAATGATATATAGCACTACGTTATAACGTATGACTTTGTATACTATTACCTTATAACGTATGACGTTACATAATATTACTATATACCGTATAACATTGTATAATATTACTATACAACGTGTAATGATATATAGCACTACGTTATAACGTATGACTTTGTATAGTATTACCTTATAACGTATGACGTTACATAATATTACTATATACCGTATAACATTGTATAATATATATATACAACGTGTAATGATATATAGCACTACGTTATAACGTATGACGTTACATAATATTACTATATACCGTATAACATTATATACTATCACTATACAACGTGTAACGTTATATTGCATTACGTTATAACGTATGACGTTATATACTATTACCTTATAACGTATGACGTTACATAATATTACTATATACCGTATAACATTGTATACTATTACTATACAACGTGTAATGATATACAGCACTACGTTACAACGTATGACGTTACATAATATTACTATATACCGTGTAACATTAAATACTACCACTATACAACGTATAACGTTATATAGTATTACGTTATAACGTACAACGTTATATAGTACTACGTTATAACGTATGACGTTACATAATATTACTATATACCGTATAACATTATATACTATTAGTATACAACGTGTAACGTTTTATTGCATTACAATATAACGTATGACGTTATATACTATTACCTTATAACGTATGACATTACATAATATTACTATATACCGTATAACATTGTATGCTATTACTATACAACGTGTAACGATATATAGCACTACGTTATAACGTATGACGTTATATACTATTACGTTATAACGTATAACGTTATATAGTATTTCGTCATAACGTATAACGTTATATAGTACTTCGTTATAACGAATGACGTTATATAGTACTACGTTATAACGTATGACGTTACATAACTTTACTATACAACGTGTAACGTTATATAGTAATACGTTATAACGTATAACGTTATATAGTACTACGTTATAACGTATAACGTTATATACCATTACGCTATAACGTATAACATTATATACTATTAGTATACAACGTGTAACGTTTTATTGCATTACGTTATAACGTATGACGTTACATAATATTACTATGTACCGTATAACATTATATACTATCACTATACAACGTGTAACGTTATATTGCATTACGTTATAACGTATGACGTTATAGACTATTACGTTATAACGTATAACGTTATATAGTATGTCGTCATAACGTATAACGTTATATAGTACTTCGTTATAACGAATGACGTTATATAGTACTACGTTATAACGTATGACGTTACATAACTTTACTATACACCGTGTAACGTTATATAGTATTTCGTTATAACGTATAACGTTATATAGTATTACGTTATAACGTACAACGTTATATAGTACTACGTTATAACGTATGATGTTACATAATTTTACTATATACCGTATAACATTGTATACTATTACTATACAACGTGCAATGTTAAAGAGCACTACGTTATAACGTATAACGTTATATACCATTACGCTATAACGTATAACATTATATACTATTAGTATACAACGTGTAACGTTTTATTGCGTTATGTTATAACGTATGACGTTACATAATATTACTATATACCGTATAACATTATATACTATAACTATACAACGTGTGACGTTATATTGCATTACGTTATAACGTATGACGTTACATAATATTACTATACACCGTGTAACATTATATACTATCACTATACAACGTGTAGTTATAGTAATGTTGTATAGTAATAGTTATAACGTTATATACTATTAGTATACAACGTGTAACGTTTTATTGCATTACGTTATAACGTATGACGTTACATAATATTACTATATACCGTATAACATTATATACTATCACTATACAACGTGTAATGGTATACAGCACTACGTTATAACGTATGACGTTACATAATATTACTATATACCGTGTAACATTATATACTATCACTATACAACGCATAACGTTATATTGTATTACATTATAACGTAAAACGTTATATAGTATTTCGTTATAACGTATAACGTTATATAGTATTACGTTATAACGTACAACGTTATATAGTACTACGTTATAACGTATGACGTTACTTAATATTACTATATACCGTATAACATAATATACTATCACTATACAACGTGTAACGTTATATTGCATTACGTTATAACGTATGACGTTATATACTATTACCTTATAACGTATGACGTTACATAATATTACTATATACCGTATAACATTGTATAATATTACTATACAACGTGTAATGATATATAGCACTACGTTATAACGTATGACTTTGTATACTATTACCTTATAACGTATGACGTTACATAATATTACTATATACCGTATAACATTGTATAATATTACTATACAACGTGTAATGATATATAGCACTACGTTATAACGTATGACTTTGTATAGTATTACCTTATAACGTATGACGTTACATAATATTACTATATACCGTATAACATTATATACTATCACTATACAACGTGTAATGATATACAGCACTACGTTATAACGTATGACGTTACATAATATTACTATATACCGTGTAACATTATATACTATCACTATACAACGTGTAACGTTATATAGTATTACGTTATAACGTATAACGTTATATAGTATTTCGTTATAACGTATAACGTTATATAGTACTTCGTTATTACGAATGACGTTATATAGTACTACGTTATAAAGTATGACGTTACATAATATTACTATATACCGTGTAATATTATATACTATCACTATACAACGTATAACGTTATATTGCATTACGTTATGACGTATGACGTTGTAAACTATTACCTTATAACGTATGACGTTACATAATATTACTATATACCGTATAACATTGTATAATATTACTATACAGCGTGTAATGATATATAGCACTACGTTATAACGTATGACGTTGTATACTATTACCTTATAACGTATGACGTTACATAATATTACTATATACCGGATAACATAGTATAATATATATATACAACGTGTAATGATATATAGCACTACGTTATAACGTATGAAGTTACATAATATTACTATATACCGTGTAACATTATATACTATCACTATACAACGTATAACGTTATATTGCATTACCTTATAACGCAAAACGTTATATAGTATTTCGTTATAACGTATGTTGTTACATAATATTACTATATACCGTATAACATTGTATACTATTACTATACAACGTGTAATGATATACAGCACTACGTTACAACGTATGACGTTACATGATATTACTATATACCGTGTAACATTATATACTATCACTATACAACGTATAACGTTATATTGCATTAGGTTATAACGTATAACGTTATATACCATTACGCTATAACGTATAACATTATATACTATTAGTATACAACGTGTAACGTTTTATTGCATTACGTTATAACGTATGACGTTACATAATATTACTATATACCGTATAACATTATATACTATAACTATACAACGTGTAACGTTATATTGCATTACGTTATAACGTATGACGTTACATAATATTACTATACACCGTGTAACATTATATACTATCACTATACAACGTGTAGTTATAGTAATGTTGTATAGTAATAGTTATAACGTTATATACTATTAGTATACAACGTGTAACGTTTTATTGCATTACGTTATAACGTATGACGTTACATAATATTACTATATACCGTATAACATTATATACTATCACTATACAACGTGTAATGATATACAGCACTACGTTATAACTTATGACGTTACATAATATTACTATATACCGTGTAACATTATATACTATCACTATACAACGCATAACGTTATATTGTATTACATTATAACGTAAAACGTTATATAGTATTTCGTTATAACGTATAACGTTATATAGTATTACGTTATAACGTACAACGTTATATAGTACTACGTTATAACGTATGACGTTACATAATATTACTATATACCGTATAACATAATATACTATCACTATACAACGTGTAACGTTATATTGCATTACGTTATAACGTATGACGTTATATACTATTACCTTATAACGTATGACGTTACATAATATTACTATATACCGTATAACATTGTATAATATTACTATACAACGTGTAATGATATATAGCACTACGTTATAACGTATGACTTTGTATAGTATTACCTTATAACGTATGACGTTACATAATATTACTATATACCGTATAACATTGTATAATATATATATACAACGTGTAATGATATATAGCACTACGTTATAACGTATGACGTTACATAATATTACTATATACCGTATAACATTATATACTATCACTATACAACGTGTAACGTTATATTGCATTACGTTATAACGTATGACGTTATATACTATTACCTTATAACGTATGACGTTACATAATATTACTATATACCGTATAACATTGTATACTATTACTATACAACGTGTAATGATATACAGCACTACGTTACAACGTATGACGTTACATAATATTACTATATACCGTGTAACATTAAATACTACCACTATACAACGTATAACGTTATATAGTATTACGTTATAACGTACAACGTTATATAGTACTACGTTATAACGTATGACGTTACATAATATTACTATATACCGTATAACATTATATACTATTAGTATACAACGTGTAACGTTTTATTGCATTACAATATAACGTATGACGTTATATACTATTACCTTATAACGTATGACATTACATAATATTACTATATACCGTATAACATTGTATGCTATTACTATACAACGTGTAACGATATATAGCACTACGTTATAACGTATGACGTTATATACTATTACGTTATAACGTATAACGTTATATAGTATTTCGTCATAACGTATAACGTTATATAGTACTTCGTTATAACGAATGACGTTATATAGTACTACGTTATAACGTATGACGTTACATAACTTTACTATACAACGTGTAACGTTATATAGTTTTACGTTATAACGTACAACGTTATATAGTACTACGTTATAACGTATAACATTATATTCCATTACGCTATAACGTATAACATTGTATACTATTACTATACAACGTGTAACGATATATAGCACTACGTTGTAACGTATGACGTTATCGACTATTATGTTATAACGTATAACGTTATATAGTATTTCGTCATAACGTATAACGTTATATAGTACTTCGTTATAACGAATGACGTTATATAGTACTACGTTATAACGTATGACGTTACATAACTTTACTATACAACGTGTAACGTTATATAGTATTACGTTATAACGTATGACGTTACATAATATTACTATATACCGGATAACATTGTGTACTATTACTATACAACGTGTAATGATATACAGCACTACGTTATTACGTATGACGTTACATAATATTACTATATACCGTATAACATTGTATAATATATATATACAACGTGTAATGATATATAGCACTACGTTATAACGTATGACGCTACATAATATTACTATATACCGTATAACATTATATACTATCACTATACAACGTGTAACGTTATATTGCATTACGTTATAACGTATGACGTTACATAATATTACTATACACCGTGTAACATTATATACTATCACTATACAACGTGTAGTTATAGTAATGTTGTATAGTAATAGTTATAACGTTATATACTATTAGTATATAACGTGTAACGTTTTATTGCATTACGTTATAACGTATGACGTTACATAATTTTACTATATACCGTATAACATTGTATACTATCACTATACAATGTGTAACGTTATATTGCATTACGTTATAACGTATGACGTTATATACTATTACCTTATAAGGTATGACGTTACATAATATTACTATATACCGTATAACATTATATACTATCACTATACACCGTGTAACGTTATATTGCATTACGTTATAACGTATGACGTTATATACTATTACCTTATAACGTATGACGTTACATAATATTACTATATACCGTATAACATTGTGTACTATTACTATACAACGTGTAATGATATATAGCACTACGTTATAACGTATGACGTTACATAATATTACTATATACCGGATAACATTGTGTACTATTACTATACAACGTGTAATGATATACAGCACTACGTTATTACGTATGACGTTACATAATATTACTATATACCGTATAACATTGTATAATATATATATACAACGTGTAATGATATATAGCACTACGTTATAACGTATGACGCTACATAATATTACTATATACCGTATAACATTATATACTATCACTATACAACGTGTAACGTTATATTGCATTACGTTATAACGTATGACGTTATATACTATTACCTTATAACGTATGACGTTACATAATATTACTATATACCGTATAACATTGTATACTATTACTATACAACGTGTAATGATATACAGCACTACGTTACAACGTGTGACGTTACATAATATTACTATATACCGTGTAACATTATATACAATCACTATACAACGTATAACGTTATATTGCATTAGGTTATAACGTATGACGTTATATACTATTACCTTATAACGCATGACGTTACATAATATTACTATATACCGTATAAAATTGTATATTATTACTATACAACGTGTAATGATATATAGCACTACGTTATAACGTATGACGTTACATAATATTACTATATACCGTATAACATTGTATACTATTACTATACAACGTGTAACGATATATAGCACTACGTTGTAACGTATGACGTTATAGACTATTGCGTTATAACGTATAACGTTATATAGTATTTCGTCATAACGTATAACGTTATATAGTACTTCGTTATAACGAATGACGTTATATAGTACTTCGTTATAACGTATGACGTTACATAACTTTACTATACAACGTGTAACGTTATATAGTATTACGTTATAACGCACAACGTTATATAGTACTACGATATAACGTATAACGTTATATACCATTACGCTATAACGTATAACATTGTATACTATTACTATACAACGTGTAATGATATACAGCACTACGTTACAACGTATGACGTTACATAATATTACTATATACCGTATAACATTGTATACTATTACTATACAACGTGTAACATTATATTGCATTACGTTATAACGTATGACGTTATATACTATTACGTTATAACGTATAACGTTATATAGTATTTCGTCATAACGTATAACGTTATATAGGACTTCGTTATAACGAATGCCGTTATATAGTACTACGTTATAACGTATGACGTTACATAACTTTACTATACAACGTGTAACGTTATATAGTATTACGTTATAACGTACAACGTTATATAGTACTACGTTATAACGTATAACGTTATATACCATTACGCTATAACGTATAACATTGTATACTATTACTATACAACGTGTAACGATATATAGCACTACGTTGTAACGTATGACGTTATCGACTATTATGTTATAACGTATAACGTTATATAGTATTTCGTCATAACGTATAACGTTATATAGTACTTCGTTATAACGAATGACGTTATATAGTACTACGTTATAACGTATGACGTTACATAACTTTACTATACAACGTGTAACGTTATATAGTATTACTTTATAACGTACAACGTTATATAGTACTACTTTATAACGTATAACGTTATATACCATTACGCTATAACGTATAACATTATATACTATTAGTATACAACGTGTAACGTTTTATTGCATTACGTTATAACGTATGACGTAACATAATATTACTATATACCGTATAGCATTATATACTATAACTATACAACGTGTAACGTTATATTGCATTACGTTATAACGTATGACGTTACATAATATTATTATACACCGTGTAACATTATATACTATCACTATACAACGTGTAGTTATAGTAATGTTGTATAGTAATAGTTATAACGTTATATACTATTAGTATATAACGTGTAACGTTTTATTGCATTACGTTATAACGTATGACGTTACATAATTTTACTATATACCGTGTAACATTGTATACTATCACTATACAACGTGTAACGTTATATTGCATTACGTTATAACGTATGACGTTATATACTATTACCTTATAAGGTATGACGTTACATAATATTACTATATACCGTATAACATTATATACTATCACTATACAACGTGTAACGTTATATTGCATTACGTTATAACGTATGACGTTACATAATATTACTATATACCGTATAACATTATATACTATCACTATACAACGTGTAACGTTATATTGCATTACGTTATAACGTATGACGTTATATACTATTACCTTATAACGTATGACGTTACATAATATTACTATATACCGTATAACATTGTATACTATTACTATACAACGTGTAATGATATACAGCACTACGTTACAACGTATGACGTTACATAATATTACTATATACCGTGTAACATTATATACTATCACTATACAACGTATAACGTTATATTGCATTAGGTTATAACGTATGACGTTATATACTATTACCTTATAACGCATGACGTTACATAATATTACTATATACCGTATAACATTGTATATTATTACTATACAACGTGTAACGATATATAGCACTACGTTGTAACGTATGACGTTATAGACTATTGCGTTATAACGTATAACGTTATATAGTATTTCGTCATAACGTATAACGTTATATAGTACTTCGTTATAACGAATGACGTTATATAGTACTTCGTTATAACGTATGACGTTACAAAACTTTACTATACAACGTGTAACGTTATATAGTATTACGTTATAACGTACAACGTTATATAGTACTACGATATAACGTATAACGTTATATACCATTACGCTATAACGTATAACATTGTATACTATTACTATACAACGTGTAATGATATACAGCACTACGTTACAACGTATGACGTTACATAATATTACTATATACCGTATAACGTTGTATACTATTACTATACAACGTGTAACATTATATTGCATTACGTTATAACGTATGACGTTATATACTATTACGTTATAACGTATAACGTTATATAGTATTTCGTCATAACGTATAACGTTATATAGGACTTCGTTATAACGAATGCCGTTATATAGTACTACGTTATAACGTATGACGTTACATAACTTTACTATACAACGTGTAACGTTATATAGTTTTACGTTATAACGTACAACGTTATATAGTACTACGTTATAACGTATAACGTTATATACCATTACGCTATAACGTATAACATTGTATACTATTACTATACAACGTGTAACGATATATAGCACTACGTTGTAACGTATGACGTTATCGACTATTATGTTATAACGTATAACGTTATATAGTATTTCGTCATAACGTATAACGTTATATAGTACTTCGTTATAACGAATGACGTTATATAGTACTACGTTATAACGTATGACGTTACATAACTTTACTATACAACGTTTAACGTTATATAGTATTACGTTATAACGTACAACGTTATATAGTACTACTTTATAACGTATAACGTTATATACCATTACGCTATAACGTATAACATTATATACTATTAGTATACAACGTGTAACGTTTTATTGCATTACGTTATAACGTATGACGTTATATAATATTACTATATACCGTATAACATTATATACTATAACTATACAACGTGTAACGTTATATTGCATTACGTTATAACGTATGACGTTACATAATATTACTATACACCGTGTAACATTATATACTATCACTATACAACGTGTAGTTATAGTAATGTTGTATAGTAATAGTTATAACGTTATATACTATTAGTATATAACGTGT
The DNA here is from genome assembly GCF_910591885.1 of Bombus terrestris. Taxonomy (NCBI): domain Eukaryota; kingdom Metazoa; phylum Arthropoda; class Insecta; order Hymenoptera; family Apidae; genus Bombus; species Bombus terrestris. Next base: position 1,206,683 of record NW_025963554.1, on the reverse strand, counting down.
AACGTTTTATTGCATTACGTTATAACGTATGACGTTACATAATTTTACTATATACCGTATAACATTGTATACTATCACTATACAATGTGTAACGTTATATTGCATTACGTTATAACGTATGACGTTATATACTATTACCTTATAAGGTATGACGTTACATAATATTACTATATACCGTATAACATTATATACTATCACTATACACCGTGTAACGTTATATTGCATTACGTTATAACGTATGACGTTATATACTATTACCTTATAACGTATGACGTTACATAATATTACTATATACCGTATAACATTGTGTACTATTACTATACAACGTGTAATGATATATAGCACTACGTTATAACGTATGACGTTACATAATATTACTATATACCGGATAACATTGTGTACTATTACTATACAACGTGTAATGATATACAGCACTACGTTATAACGTATGACGTTACATATTATTACTATATACCGTATAACATTGTATAATATATATATACAACGTGTAATGATATATAGCACTACGTTATAACGTATGACGTTACATAATATTACTATATACCGTATAACATTATATACTATCACTATACAACGTGTAACGTTATATTGCATTACGTTATAACGTATGACGTTATATACTATTACCTTATAACGTATGACGTTACATAATATTACTATATACCGTATAACATTGTATACTATTACTATACATCGTGTAATGATATACAGCACTACGTTAGAACGTATGACGTTACATAATATTACTATATACCGTCTAACATTATATACTATCACTATACAACGTATAACGTTATATTGCATTACGTTATGACGTATAACGTTGTATACTATTACCTTATAACGTATGACGTTACATAATATTACTATATACCGTATAACATTGTATAATATTACTATACAACGTGTAATGATATATAGCACTACGTTATAACGTATGGCTTTGTATACTATTACCTTATAACGTATGACGTTACATAATATTACTATATACCGTATAACATTGTATAATATATATATACAACGTGTAATGATATATAGCACTACGTTATAACGTATGACGTTACATAATATTACTATATACCGTATAACATTATATACTATCACTATACAACGTGTAATGATATACAGCACTACGTTATAACGTATAACGTTACATAATATTACTATATACCGTGTAACATTATATACTATCACTATACAACGCATAACGTTATATTGCATTACATTATAACGTAAAACGTTATATAGTATTTCGTTATAACGTATAACGTTATATAGTATTACGTTATAACGTACAACGTTATATAGTACTACGTTATAACGTATGACGTTACATAATATTACTATATACCGTATAACATAATATACTATCACTATACAACGTGTAACGTTATATTGCATTACGTTATAACGTATGACGTTATATACTATTACCTTATAACGTATGACGTTACATAATATTACTATATACCGTATAACATTGTATAATATTACTATACAACGTGTAATGATATATAGCACTACGTTTTAACGTATGACTTTGTATACTATTACCTTATAACGTATGACGTTACATAATATTACTATATACCGTATAACATTGTATAATATATATATACAACGTGTAATGATATATAGCACTACGTTGTAACGTATGACGTTACATAATATTACTATATACCGTATAACATTATATACTATCACTATACAACGTGTAACGTTATATTGCATTACGTTATAACGTATGACGTTATATACTATTACCTTATAACGTATGACGTTACATAATATTACTATATACCGTATAACATTGTATACTATTACTATACAACGTGTAATGATATACAGCACTACGTTACAACGTATGACGTTACATAATATTACTATATACCGTGTAACATTATATACTATCACTATACAACGTATAACGTTATATTGCATTACGTTATGACGTATGACGTTGTATACTATTACCTTATAACGTATGACGTTACATAATATTACTATATACCGTATAACATTGTATAATATTACTATACAACGTGCAATGATATATAGCACTACGTTATAACGTATGACTTTGTATAGTATTACCTTATAACGTATGACGTTACATAATATTACTATATACCGTATAACATTGTATAATATATATATACAACGTGTAATGATATATAGCACTACGTTATAACGTATGACGTTACATAATATTACTATATACCGTATAACATTATATACTATCACTATACAACGTGTAACGTTATATTGCATTACGTTATAACGTATGACGTTATATACTATTACCTTATAACGTATGACGTTACATAATATTACTATATACCGTATAACATTGTATACTATTATTATACAACGTGTAATGATATACAGCACTACGTTACAACGAATGACGTTACATAATATTACTATATACCGTGTAACATTATACACTATCACTATACAACGTATAACGTTATATACTATTACCTTATAACGTATGACGTTACATAATATTACTATATACCGTATAACATTGTATATTATTACTATACAACGTGTAATGATATATAGCACTACGTTATAACGTATGACGTTACATAATATTACTATATACCGGATAACATTGTATAATATATATATACAACGTGTAATGATATATAGCACTACGTTATAACGTATGACGTTACATAATATTACTATATACCGTGTAACATTATATACTATCACTATACAACGTATAACGTTATATTGCATTACGTTATAACGTAAAACGTTATATAGTATTTCGTTATAACGTATAACGTTATATAGTATTATATTATATATACGTATACCATTACGCTATAACGTATAACATTATATACTATTAGTATACAACGTGTAACGTTTTATTGCATTACGTTATAACGTATGACGTTACATAATATTACTATATACCGTATAACATTGTATAATATTACTATACAACGTGTAATGATATATAGCACTACGTTATAACGTATGACTTTGTATACTATTACCTTATAACGTATGACGTTACATAATATTACTATATACCGTATAACATTGTATACAACGTATGACGTTACATAATATTACTATATACCGTGTAACACTATATACTATCACTATACAACGTATAACGTTATATTGCATTAGGTTATAACGTATGACGTTATATACTATTACCTTATAACGTATGACGTTACATAATATTACTATATACCGTATAACATTGTATATTATTACTATACAACGTGTAATGATATATAGCACTACGTTATAACGTATGACGTTACATAATATTACTATATACCGTATAACATTGTATACTATTACTATACAACGTGTAACGTTTTATTGCGTTACGTTATAACGTATGACGTTACATAATATTACTATATACCGTATAACATTATATACTATAACTATACAACGTGTAACGTTATATTGCATTACGTTATAACGTATGACGTTACATATTATTACTATACACCGTGTAACATTATATACTATCACTATACAGCGTCTAGTTATAGTAATGTTGTATAGTAATAGTTATAACGTTATATACTATTAGTATACAACGTGTAACGTTTTATTGCATTACGTTATAACGTATGACGTTACATAATTTTACTATATACCGTATAACATTGTATACTATCACTATACAACGTGTAACGTTATATTGCATTACGTTATAACGTATGACGTTATATACTATTACCTTATAAGGTATGACGTTACATAATATTACTATATACCGTATAACATTATATACTATCACTATACAACGTGTAACGTTATATTGCATTACGTTATAACGTATGACGTTATATACTATTACCTTATAACGTATGACGTTACATAATATTACTATATACCGTATAACATTGTGTACTATTACTATACAACGTGTAATGATATATAGCACTACGTTATAACGTATGACGTTACATAATATTACTATATACCGGATAACATTGTGTACTATTACTATATGACGTGTAATGATATACAGCACTACGTTATAACGTATGACGTTACATAATATTACTATATACCGTGTAACATTATATACTATCACTATACAACGTGTAGTTATAGTAATGTTGTATAGTAATAGTTATAACGTTATATACTATTAGTATACGACGTGTAACGTTTTATTGCATTACGTTATAACGTATGACGTTACATAATATTACTATATACCGTATAAGATTGTATAATATATATATACAACGTGTAATGATATACAGCACTACGTTATAACGTATGACGTTACATAATGTTACTATACACCGTGTAACATTATATACTATCACTATACAACGTGTAGTTATAGTAATGTTGTATAGTAATAGTTATAACGTTATATACTATTAGTATATAACGTGTAACGTTTTATTGCATTACGTTATAACGTATGACGTTACATAATTTTACTATATACCGTATAACATTGTATACTATCACTATACAACGTGTAACGTTATATTGCATTACGTTATAACGTATGACGTTATATATTATTACCTTATAAGGTATGACGTTACATAATATTACTATAAACCGTATAACATTATATACTATCACTATACACCGTGCAACGTTATATTGCATTACGTTATAACGTATGACGTTATATACTATTACCTTATAACGTATGACGTTACATAATATTACTATATACCGTATAACATTGTGTACTATTACTATACAACGTGTAATGATATATAGCACTACGTTATAACGTATGACGTTACATAATATTACTATATACCGGATAACATTGTGTACTATTACTATACAACGTGTAATGATATACAGCACTACGTTATAACGTATGACGTTACATAATATTACTATATACCGTATAACATTGTATAATATATATATACAACGTGTAATGATATATAGCACTACGTTATAACGTATGACGTTACATAATATTACTATATACCGTATAACATTATATACTATCACTATACAACGTGTAACGTTATATTGCATTACGTTATAACGTATGACGTTATATACTATTACCTTATAACGTATGACGTTACATAATATTACTACATACCGTATAACATTGTATACTATTACTATACATCGTGTAATGATATACAGCACTACGTTAGAACGTATGACGTTACATAATATTACTATATACCGTGTAACATTATGTACTATCACTATACAACGTATAACGTTATATTGCATTACGTTATGACGTATGACGTTGTATACTATTACCTTATAACGTATGACGTTACATAATATTACTATATACCGTATAACATTGTATAATATTACGATACAACGTGTAATGATATATAGCACTACGTTATAACGTATGGCTTTGTATACTATTACCTTATAACGTATGACGTTACATAATATTACTATATACCGTATAACATTGTATAATATATATATACAACGTGTAATGATATATAGCAATACGTTATAACGTATGACGTTACATAATATTACTATATACCGGATCACATTGTGTACTATTACTATACAACGTGTAATGATATTTAGCACTACGTTATAACGTATGACGTTACACAATATTACTATATACCGTGTAACATTATATACTATCACTATACAACGTATAACGTTATATTGCATTACGTTATAACGTAAAACGTTATATAGTATTTCGTTATAACGTATAACGTTATATAGTATTACGTTATAACGTACAACGTTATATAGTACTACGTTATAACGTATGACGTTACATAACTTTACTATACAACGTGTAACGATATATAGCACTACGTTGTAACGTATGACGTTATCGACTATAACGTTATAACGTATAACGTTATATAGTATTTCGTCATAACGTATAACGTTATATAGTACTTCGTTATAACGAATGACGTTATATAGTACTACGTTATAACGTATGACGTTACATAACTTTACTATACAACGTGTAACGTTATATAGTATTACGTTATAACGTACAACGTTATATAGTACTACGATATAACGTATAACGTTATATACCATTACGCTATAACGTATAACATTGTATACTATTACTATACAACGTGTAATGATATACAGCACTACGTTACAACGTATGACGTTACATAATATTACTGTATACCGTATAACATTGTATACTATTACTATACAACGTGTAACATTATATTGCATTACGTTATAACGTATGACGTTATATACTATTACGTTATAACGTATAACGTTATATAGTATTTCGTCATAACGTATAACGTTATATAGTACTTCGTTATAACGAATGCCGTTATATAGTACTACGTTATAACGTATGACGTTACATAACTTTACTATACAACGTGTAACGTTATATAGTATTACGTTATAACGTACAACGTTATATAGTACTACGTTATAACGTATAACGTTATATACCATTACGCTATAACGTATAATATTGTATACTATTACTATACAACGTGTAACGATATATAGCACTACGTTGTAACGTATGACGTTATCGACTATTACGTTATAACGTATAACTTTTTATAGTATTTCGTCATAACGTATAACGTTATATAGTACTTCGTTATAACGGATGACGTTATATAGTACTACGTTATAACGTATGACGTTACATATCTTTACTATACAACGTGTAACGTTATATAGTATTACGTTATAACGTATAACGTTATATAGTATTTCGTTATAACGTATAACGTTATATACTACTTCGTTATTACGAATGACGTTATATAGTACTACGTTATAACGTATGACGTTACATAATATTACTATATACCGTGTAATATTATATACTATCACTATACAACGTATAACGTTATATTGCATTACGTTATGACGTATGACGTTGTATACTATTACCTTATAACGTATGACGTTACATAATATTACTATATACCGTATAACATTGTATAATATTACTATACAGCGTGTAATGATATATAGCACTACGTTATAACGTATGGCGTTGTATACTATTACCTTATAACGTATGACGTTACATAATATTACTATATACCGTATAACATTGTATAATATATATATACAACGTGTAATGATATATAGCACTACGTTATAACGTATGACGTTACATAATATTACTATATACCGGATCACATTGTGTACTATTACTATACAACGTGTAATGATATTTTGCACTACGTTATAACGTATGACGTTACATAATATTACTATATACCGTGTAACATTATATACTATCACTATACAACGTATAACGTTATATTGCATTACGTTATAACGTAAAACGTTATATAGTATTTCGTTATAACGTATAACGTTATATAGTATTACGTTATAACGTACAACGTTATATAGTACTACGTTATAACGTATGACGTTACATAACTTTACTATACAACGTATAACGTTATATAGTATTACGTTATAACGTACAACGTTATATAGTACTACGTTATAACGTATAACGTTATATACCATTACGCTATAACGTATAACATTATATACTATTAGTATACAACGTGTATCGTTTTATTGCATTACGTTATAACGTATGACGTTACATAATATTACTATATACCGTATAACATTATATACTATCACTATAAAACGTGTAACGTTATATTGCATTACGTTATAACGTATGACGTTATATACTATTACCTTATAACGTATGACGTTACATAATATTACTATATACCGTAAAACATTGTGTACTATTACTATACAACGTGTAATGATATATAGCACTACGTTATAACGTATGACGTTACATAATATTACTATATACCGGATAGCATTGTGTACTATTACTATACAACGTGTAATGATATACAGCACTACGTTATAACGTATGACGTTACATAATATTACTATATACCGTGTAACATTATATACTATCACTATACAACGTATAACGTTATATTGCATTACGTTATAACGTAAAACGTCATATAGTATTTCGTTATAACGTATAACGTTATATAGTATTACGTTATAACGTACAACGTTATATAGTACTACGTTATAACGTATGACGTTACATAATATTACTATATACCGTATAACATAATATACTATCACTATACAACGTGTAACGTTATATTGCATTACGTTATAACGTATGACGTTATACACTATTACCTTATAACGTATGACGTTACATAATATTACTATATACCGTATAAATTGTATACTATTACTATACAACGTGTAATGATGTACAGCACTACGTTATAACGTATGACGTTACATAATATTACTATATACCGTATAACATTGTGTATTATTACTATACAACGTGTAATGGTATATAGCACTACGTTATAACGTATGACGTTACATAATATTACTATATACCGTATAACATTGTATACTATTACTATACAACGTGTAACGATATATGGCATTACGTTATAACGTATGACGTTATAGACTATTACCTTACAACGTATGACGTTACATAATATTACTATATACCGTATAACATTGTATATTATTACTATACAACGTGTAATGATATACAGCACTACGTTATAACGTGTGACGTTACATAATATTACTATATACCGTATAACATTGTATATTATTACTATACAACGTGTAATGGTATATAGCACTACGTTATAACGTATGACGTTACATAATATTACTATATACCGTATAACATTGTATACTATTACTATACAACGTGTAACGATATATAGCACTACGTTATAACGTATGACGTTACATAATATTACTATATACCGGATAACATTGTGTACTATTACTATAGAACGTGTAATGATATACAGCACTACGTTATAACGTATGACGTTACATAATATTACTATATACCGTGTAACATTATATACTATCACTATACAACGTATAACGTTATATAGTATTTCGTCATAACGTATAACGTTATATAGTACTTCGTTATAACGAATGACGTTATATAGTACTACGTTATAACGTATGACGTTACATAATTTTACTGTACAACGTATAACGTTATATAGTATTACGTTATAACGTACAACGTTATATAGTACTACGTTATAACGTATGACGTTACATAATTTAACTATATACCGTATAACATTGTATACTATTACTATACAACGTGTAACGTTATATAGCACTACGTTTTGACGTATAACGTTATATACCATTACGCTATAACGTATAACGTTATATACTATTACTATACAACGTGTAACGTTATATAGCACTACGTTATAACATATAACGTTATATACCATTACGCTATAACGTATAACGTTATATACTATTACTATACAACGTGTAGTTATAGTTATATTGTATAGCAATAGTTATAACGTTATATACTATTACTATACAACGTGTAACGTTTTATTGCATTACGTTATAACGTATGACGTTACATAATATTACTATATACCGTATAACATTATATACTATCACCATACAAAGTGTAACGTTATATTGCATTAAGTGATAACGTATGACGTTATATACTATTACGTTATAACGTATAACGTTATATAGTACTTCGTTATAACGAATGACGTTATATAGTACTACGTTATAACGTATGACGTTACATAATTTTACTATACAACGTATAACGTTATATAGTATTACGTTATAACGTACAACGTTATATAGTACTACGTTATAACGTATGACGTTACATAATATTACTATATACCGTGTAACATTATATACTATCACTACACAACGTATAACGTTATATTGCATTACGTTATGACGTATGACGTTGTATACTATTACCTTATAACGTATGACGTTGCATAATATTACTATATACCGTATAACATTGTATAATATTACTATACAACGTGTAATGGTATATAGCACTACGTTATAACGTATGACGTTGTATGCTATTACCTTATAACGTATGACGTTACATAATATTATTATATACCGTATAACGTTGTATAATATATATATACAACGTGTAATGATATATAACACTACGTTATAACGTATGACGTTACATAATATTACGATATACCGGATAACATTGTGTACTATTACTATACAACGTGTAATGATATATAGCACTACGTTATAACGTACGACGTTACATAATATTACTATATACCGGATAACATTGTATAATATATATATACAACGTGTAATGATATATAGCACTACGTTATAACGTATGACGTTACATAATATTACTATATACCGTATAACATTATATACTATCACTATACAACGTGTAACGTTATATTGCACTACGTTATAACGTATGACGTTATATACTATTACCTTGTTACGTATGACGTTACATAATATTACTATATACCGTATAACATTGTATACTATGACTATACAACGTGTAATGATATACAGCACTACGTTACAACGTGTGACGTTACATAATATTACTATATACCGTGTAACATTATATACTATCACTATACAACGTATAACGTTATATTGCATTAGGTTATAACGTATGACGTTATATACTATTACCTTACAACGTATGACGTTACATAATATTACGATATACCGTATAACATTGTATATTATTACTATACAACGTGTAATGATATATAGCACTACGTAATAACGTATGACGTTACATAATATTACTATATACCGTATAACATTGTGTACTATTACTATACAACGTGTAATGATATATAGCACTAGGTTATAACGTATGACGTTACATAATATTACTATATACCGTGTAACATTATATACTATCACTATACAACGTGTAGTTATAGTAATGTTGTATAGTAATGGTTATAACGTGATATACTATTAGTATACATCGTGTAACGTTTTATTGCATTACGTTATAACGTATGACGTTACATAACTTTACTATACAACGTGTAACGTTATATAGTATTACGTTATAACGTACAACGTTATATAGTACTACGTTATAACGTATAACGTTATATACCATTACGCTATAACGTATAACATTGTATACTATTACTATACAACGTGTAACGATATATAGCACTACGTTGTAACGTATGACGTTATCGACTATTACGTTATAACGTATAACTTTATATAGTATTTCGTCATAACGTATAACGTTATATACTACTTCGTTATTACGAATGACGTTATATAGTACTACGTTATAACGTATGACGTTACATAATATTACTATATACCGTGTAATATTATATACTATCACTATACAACGTATAACGTTATATTGCATTACGTTATGACGTATGACGTTGTATACTATTACCTTATAACGTATGACGTTACATAATATTACTATATACCGTATAACATTGTATAATATTACTATACAGCGTGTAATGATATATAGCACTACGTTATAACGTATGACGTTGTATACTATTACCTTATAACGTATGACGTTACATAATATTACTATATACCGTATAACATTGTATAATATATATATACAACGTGTAATGATATATAGCACTACGTTATAACGTATGACGTTACATAATATTACTATATACCGGATCACATTGTGTACTATTACTATACAACGTGTAATGATATTTAGCACTACGTTATAACGTATGACGTTACATAATATTACTATATACCGTGTAACATTATATACTATCACTATACAACGTATAACGTTATATTGCATTACGTTATAACGTAAAACGTTATATAGTATTTCGTTATAACGTATAATGTTATATAGTATTACGTTATAACGTACAACGTTATATAGTACTACGTTATAACGTATGACGTTACATAACTTTACTATACAACGTATAACGTTATATAGTATTACGTTATAACGTACAACGTTATATAGTACTACGTTATAACGTATAACGTTATATACCATTACGCTATATCGTATAACATTATATACTATTAGTATACAACGTGTATCGTTTTATTGCATTACGTTATAACGTATGACGTTACATAATATTACTATATACCGTATAACATTATATACTATCACTATAAAACGTGTAACGTTATATTGCATTACGTTATAACGTATGACGTTATATACTATTTCCTTATAACGTATGACGTTACATAATATTACTATATACCGTATAACATTGTGTACTATTACTATACAACGTGTAATGATATACAGCACTACGTTATAACGTATGACGTTACATAATATTACTATATACCGTATAACATTGTATATTATTACTATACAGCGTGTAATGGTATATAGCACTACGTTATAACGTATGACGTTACATAATATTACTATATACCGTATAACATTGTATACTATTACTATACAACGTGTAACGATATATGGCATTACGTTATAACGTATGACGTTATAGACTATTACCTTACAACGTATGAAGTTACATAATATTACTATATACCGGATCACATTGTGTACTATTACTATACAACGCGTAATGATATACAGCACTACGTTATAACGTATGACGTTACATAATATTACTATATACCGTATAACATTGTATATTGTTACTATACAACGTGTAATGGTATATAGCACTTCGTTATAACGTATGACGTTACATAATATTACTATATACCGTATAACATTGTATACTATTACTATACAACGTGTAACGATATATAGCACTACGTTATAACGTATGACGTTACATAATATTACTATATACCGGATAACATTGTGTACTATTACTATAGAACGTGTAATGATATACAGCACTACGTTATAACGTATGACGTTACATAATATTACTATATACCGTGTAACATTATATACTATCACTATACAACGTATAACGTTAAATAGTATTCCGTCATAACGTATAACGTTATATAGTACTTCGTTTTCACGAATGACGTTATATAGTACTACGTTATAACGTATGACGTTACATAATTTTACTGTACAACGTATAACGTTATATAGTATTACGTTATAACGTACAACGTTATATAGTACTACGTTATAACGTATGACGTTACATAATTTAACTATATACCGTATAACATTGTATACTATTACTATACAACGTGTAACGTTATATAGCACTACGTTTTGACGTATAACGTTATATACCATTACGCTATAACGTATAACGTTATATACTATTACTATACAACGTGTAACGTTATATAGCACTACGTTATAACATATAACGTTATATACCATTACGCTATAACGTATAACGTTATATACTATTACTATACAACGTGTAGTTATAGTTATATTGTATAGTAATAGTTATAACGTTATATACTATTACTATACAACGTGTAACGTTTTATTGCATTACGTTATAACGTATGACGTTACATAATATTACTATATACCGTATAACATTATATACTATCACTATACAAAGTGTAACGATATATTGCATTAAGTTATAACGTATGACGTTATATACTATTACGTTATAACGTATAACGTTATATAGTACTTCGTTATAACGAATGACGTTATATAGTACTACGTTATAACGTATGACGTTACATAATTTTACTATACAACGTATAACGTTATATAGTATTACGTTATAACGTACAACGTTATATAGTACTACGTTATAACGTATGACGTTACATAATATTACTATATACCGTGTAACATTATATACTATCACTATACAACGTATAACGTTATATTGCATTACGTTATGACGTATGACGTTGTATACTATTACCTTATAACGTATGACGTTACATAATATTACTATATACCGTATAACATTGTATAATATTACTATACAACGTGTAATGGTATATAGCACTACGTTATAACGTATGACGTGGTATGCTATTACCTTATAACGTATGACGTTACATAATATTAGTATATACCGTATAACGTTGTATAATATATATATACAACGTGTAATGATATATAACACTACGTTATAACGTATGACGTTACATAATATTACTATATACCGGATAACATTTTGTACTATTACTATACAACGTGTAATGATATATGGCACTACGTTATAACGTATGACGTTACATAATATTACTATATACCGGATAACATTGTATAATATATATATACAACGTGTAATGATATATAGCACTACGTTATAACGTATGACGTTACATAATATTACTATATACCGTATAACATTATATACTATCACTATACAACGTGTAACGTTGTATTGCATTACGTTATAACGTATGACGTTATATACTATTACCTTATTACGTATGACGTTACATAATATTACTATATACCGTATAACATTGTATACTATGACTATACAACGTGTAATGATATACAGCACTACGTTACAACGTGTGACGTTACATAATATTACTATATACCGTGTAACATTATATACTATCACTATACAACGTATAACGTTATATTGCATTAGGTTATAACGTATGACGTTATATACTATTACCTTACAACGTATGACGTTACATAATATTACTATATACCGTATAACATTGTATATTATTACTATACAACGTGTAATGATATATAGCACTACGTAATAACGTATGACGTTACATAATATTACTATATACCGTATAACATTGTGTACTATTACTATACAACGTGTAATGATATACAGCACTACGTTATAACGTATGACGTTACATAATATTACTATATACCGTGTAACATTATATACTATCACTATACAACGTGTAGTTATAGTAATGTTGTATAGTAATAGTTATAACGTGATATACTATTAGTATACATCGTGTAACGTTTTATTGCATTACGTTATAACGTATGACGTTACATAATTTTACTATATACCGTATAACATTGTATACTATCACTATACAACGTATAACGTTATATTGCATTACGTTATAACGTATGACGTTACATAATATTACTATATACCGTATAACATTGTGTACTATTACTATACAACGTGTAATGATATATAGCACTAGGTTATAACGTATGGCGTTACATAATATTGCTATATACCGTGTAACATTATATACTATCACTATACAACGTGTAGTTATAGTAATGTTGTATAGTAATAGTTATAACGTGATATACTATTAGTATACATCGTGTAACGTTTTATTGCATTACGTTATAACGTTTGACGTTACATAACTTTACTATACAACGTGTAACGTTATATAGTATTACGTTATAACGTACAACGTTATATAGTACTACGTTATAACGTATAACGTTATATACCATTACGCTATAACGTATAACATTGTATACTATTACTATACAACGTGTAATGATATACAGCACTACGTTACAACGTATGACGTTACATAATATTACTATATACCGTATAACATTATATACTATAACTATACAACGTGTAACGTTATATTGCATTACGTTATAACGTATGACGTTATATACTATTACCTTATAACGTATGACGTTACATAATATTACTATATACCGTATAACATTGTGTACTATTACTATACAACGTGTAATGATATATAGCACTACGTTATAACGTATGACGTAACATAATATTACTATATACCGGATAACATTGTGTACTATTACTATACAACGTGTAATGATATACAGCACTACGTTATAACGTATGACGTTACATAATATTACTATATACAGTGTAACATTATATACTATCACTATACAACGTGTAGTTATAGTAATGTTGTATAGTAATAGTTATAACGTGATATACTATTAGTATACATCGTGTAACGTTTTATTGCATTACGTTATAACGTATGACGTTACATAATTTTACTATATACCGTATAACATTGTATACTATCACTATACAACGTATAACGTTATATTGCATTACGTTATAACGTATGACGTTATATACTATTACCTTATAACGTATGACGTTACATAATATTACTATATACCGTATAACATTGTATGCTATTACTATACAACGTGTAACGATATATAGCACTACGTTATAACGTATGACGTTATATAATATTACTATATACCGTGTAACATTATATACTATCACTATACAACGTATAATGTTATATTGCATTAGGTTATAACGTATGACGTTATATATTATTACGTCATAACGTATAACGTTATATAGTCTTTCGTTATAACGAATGACGTTATATAGTACTACGTTATAACGTATAACGTTACATAATTTTACTATATAACGTATAACATTGTATACTATTACTATACAACGTGTAACGTTATATAGCACTACGTTATAACGTATAACGTTATATACCATTACGCTATATCGTATAACGTTATATACTATTACTATACAACGTGTAGTTATAGTAATGTTGTATAGTAATAGTTATAACGTTATATACTATTACTATACAACGTGTAACGTTTTATTGCATTACGTTATAACGTATGACGTTATATACTATTACCTTATAACGTATGACGTTACATAATATTACTATATACCGTATAACATTATATACTATCACTATACAACGTGTAACGTTATATTGCATTACGTTATAACGTATGACGTTCTATACTATTACCTTATAACGTATGACGTTACATAATATTACTATATACCGTATAACATTGTATACTATAACTATACAACGTGTAATGATATACAGCACTACGTTATAACGTATGACGTTACATAATATTACTATATACCGTGTAACATTATATACTATCACTATACAACGTATAATGTTATATTGCATTAGGTTATAACGTATGACGTTATATATTATTACGTCATAACGTATAACGTTATATAGTCTTTCGTTATAACGAATGACGTTATATAGTACTACGTTATAACGTATAACGTTACATAATTTTACTATATAACGTATAACATTGTATACTATTACTATACAACGTGTAACGTTATATAGCACTACGTTATAACGTATAACGTTATATACCATTACGCTATATCGTATAACGTTATATACTATTACTATACAACGTGTAGTTATAGTAATGTTGTATAGTAATAGTTATAACGTTATATACTATTACTATACAACGTGTAACGTTTTATTGCATTACGTTATAACGTATGACGTTACATAATATTACTATATACCGTATAACATTATATACTTTCACTATACAAAGTGTAACGTTATATTGCATTAAGTTATAACGTATGACGTTATATACTATTACGTTATAACGTATAACGTTATATAGTATTTCGTTATAACGCATAACGTTATATAGTACTTCGTTATTACGAATGACGTTATATAGTACTACGTTATAACGTATGACGTTACATAATATTACTATATACCGTGTAATATTAGATACTATCATTATACAACGTATAACGTTATATTGCATTACGTTATGACGTATGACGTTGTATACTATTACGTTATAACGTATAACGTTATATAGTATTTCGTTATAACGTATAACGTTATATAGTACTTCGTTATTACGAATGACGTTATATAGTACTACGTTATAACGTATGACGTTACATAATATTACTATATACCGTGTAATATTATATACTATCATTATACAACGTATAACGTTATATTGCATTACGTTATGACGTATGACGTTGTATACTATTACCTTATAACGTATGACGTTACATAATATTACTATATACCGTATAACATTATATACTATCACTATACAAAGTGTAACGTTATATTGCATTAAGTTATAACGTATGACGTTATATACTATTACGTTATAACGTATAACGTTATATAGTATTTCGTTATAACGTATAACGTTATATAGTACTTCGTTATAGCGAATGACGTTATATAGTACTACGTTATAACGTATGACGTTACATAATATTACTATATACCGTGTAACATTATATACTATCACTATACAACGTATAATGTTATATTGCATTAGGTTATAACGTATGACGTTATATACTATTACGTCATAACGTATAACGTTATATAGTATTTCGTTATAACGAATGACGTTATATAGTACTACGTTATAACGTATGACGTTACATAATTTTACTATATAACGTATAACATTGTATACTATTACTATACAACGTGTAACGTTATATAGCACTACGTTATAACGTATAACGTTATATACCATTACGCTATATCGTATAACGTTATATACTATTACTATACAACGTGTAGTTATAGTAATGTTGTATAGTAATAGTTATAACGTTATATACTATTACTATACAACGTGTAACGTTTTATTGCATTACGTTATAACGTATGACGTTACATAATATTACTATATACCGTATAACATTGTGTACTATTACTATACAACGTGTAATGATATATAGCACTAGGTTATAACGTATGACGTTACATAATATTACTATATACCGGATAACATTGTGTACTATTACTATACAACGTGTAATGATATATAGCACTACGTTATAACGTATGACGTTACATAACATTACTATATACCGTATAACATTGTATACTATTACTATACAACGTGTAACGATATATAGCACTACGTTGTAACGTATGACGTTATAGACTATTACGTTATAACGTATAACGTTATATAGTATTTCGTCATAACGTATAACGTTATATAGTACTTCGTTATAACGCATGACGTTACATAATATTACTATATACCGTATAACATTGTATACTATTACTATACAACGTGTAATGATATACAGCACTACGTTACAACGTCTGACGTTACATAATATTACTATATACCGTATAACATTGTATACTATTACTATACAACGTGTAACGTTATATTGCATTACGTTATAACGTATAACGTTATATAGTACTTCGTTATTACGAATGACGTTATATAGTACTACGTTATAACGTATGACGTTACATAATATTACTATATACCGTGTAATATTATATACTATCACTATACAACGTATAACGTTATATTGCATTACGTTATGACGTATGACGTTACATAATATTACTATATACCGGATAACATTGTGTACTATTACTATACAACGTGTAATGATATACAGCACTACGTTATAACGTATGACGTTACATAATATTACTATATACCGTGTAACATTATATACTATCACTATACAATGTGTAGTTATAGTAATGTTGTATAGTAATAGTTATAACGTTCTATACTATTAGTATACATCGTGTAACGTCTTATTGCATTACGTTATAACGTATGACGTTACATAATTTTACTATATACCGTATAACATTGTATACTATCACTATACAACGTGTAACGTTATATTGCATTACGTTATAACGTATGACGTTATATACTATTACCTTATAACGTATGACGTTACATAATATTACTATATACCGTATAACATTGTATAATATTACTATACAGCGTGTAATGATATATAGCACTACGTTATAACGTATGACGTTGTATACTATTACCTTATAACGTATGACGTTACATAATATTACTATATACCGTAAAATATTGTATAATATATATATACAACGTGTAATGATATATAGCACTACGTTATAACGTATGACGTTACATAATATTACTATATACCGGATAACATTGTGTACTATTACTATACAACGTGTAATGATATATAGCACTACGTTATAACGTATGACGTTACATAATATTACTATATACCGGATAACATTGTATAATATATATATACAACGTGTAATGATATATAGCACTACGTTATAACGTATGACGTTACGTAATATTACTATATACCGTATAACATTATATACTATCACTATACAGCGTGTAATGGTATATAGCACTACGTTATAACGTATGACGTTACATAATATTACTATATACCGTATAACATTGTATACTATTACTATACAACGTGTAACGATATATGGCATTACGTTATAACGTATGACGTTATAGACTATTACCTTACAACGTATGACGTTACATAATATTACTATATACCGTATAACATTGTATACTATTACTATACAACGTGTAACGATATATGGCATTACGTTATAACGTATGACGTTATAGACTATTACCTTACAACGTATGACGTTACATAATATTACTATATACCGTATAACATTGTATACTATCACTATAAAACGTGTAACGTTATATTGCATTACGTTATAACGTATGACGTTATATACTATTTCCTTATAACGTATGACGTTACATAATATTACTATATACCGTATAACATTATATACTATCACTATAAAACGTGTAACGTTATATTGCATTACGTTATAACGTATGACGTTATTTACTATTTCCTTATAACGTATGACGTTACATAATATTACTATATACCGTATAACATTGTGTACTATTACTATACAACGTGTAATGATATACAGCACTACGTTATAACGTATGACGTTACATAATATTACTATATACCGTATAACATTGTATATTATTACTATACAGCGTGTAATGGTATATAGCACTACGTTATAACGTATGACGTTACATAATATTACTATATACCGTATAACATTGTATACTATTACTATACAACGTGTAACGATATATGGCATTACGTTATAACGTATGACGTTATAGACTATTACCTTACAACGTATGACGTTACATAATATTACTATATACCGTATAACATTGTATATTATTACTATACAACGTGTAATGATATACAGCACTACGTTATAACGTATGACGTTACATAATATTACTATATACCGTATAACATTGTATATTGTTACTATACAACGTGTAATGGTATATAGCACTTCGTTATAACGTATGACGTTACATAATATTACTATATACCGTATAACATTGTATACTATTACTATACAACGTGTAACGATATATAGCACTACGTTATAACGTATGACGTTACATAATATTACTATATACCGGATAACATTGTGTACTATTACTATAGAACGTGTAATGATATACAGCACTACGTTATAACGTATGACGTTACATAATATTACTATATACCGTGTAACATTATATACTATCACTATACAACGTATAACGTTAAATAGTATTCCGTCATAACGTATAACGTTATATAGTACTTCGTTTTCACGAATGACGTTATATAGTACTACGTTATAACGTATGACGTTACATAATTTTACTGTACAACGTATAACGTTATATAGTATTACGTTATAACGTACAACGTTATATAGTACTACGTTATAACGTATGACGTTACATAATTTAACTATATACCGTATAACATTGTATACTATTACTATACAACGTGTAACGTTATATAGCACTACGTTTTGACGTATAACGTTATATACCATTACGCTATAACGTATAACGTTATATACTATTACTATACAACGTGTAACGTTATATAGCACTACGTTATAACATATAACGTTATATACCATTACGCTATAACGTATAACGTTATATACTATTACTATACAACGTGTAGTTATAGTTATATTGTATAGCAATAGTTATAACGTTATATACTATTACTATACAACGTGTAACGTTTTATTGCATTACGTTATAACGTATGACGTTACATAATATTACTATATACCGTATAACATTATATACTATCACTATACAAAGTGTAACGATATATTGCATTAAGTTATAACGTATGACGTTATATACTATTACGTTATAACGTATAACGTTATATAGTACTTCGCTATAACGAATGACGTTATATAGTACTACGTTATAACGTATGACGTTACATAATTTTACTATACAACGTATAACGTTATATAGTATTACGTTATAACGTACAACGTTATATAGTACTACGTTATAACGTATGACGTTACATAATATTACTATATACCGTGTAACATTATATACTATCACTATACAACGTATAACGTTATATTGCATTACGTTATGACGTATGACGTTGTATGCTATTACCTTATAACGTATGACGTTACATAATATTACTATATACCGTATAACATTGTATAATATTACTATACAACGTGTAATGGTATATAGCACTACGTTATAACGTATGACGTTGTATGCTATTACCTTATAACGTATGACGTTACATAATATTAGTATATACCGTATAACGTTGTATAATATATATATACAACGTGTAATGATATATAACACTACGTTATAACGTATGACGTTACATAATATTACTATATACCGGATAACATTTTGTACTATTACTATACAACGTGTAATGATATATGGCACTACGTTATAACGTATGACGTTACATAATATTACTATATACCGGATAACATTGTATAATATATATATACAACGTGTAATGATATATAGCATTACGTTATAACGTATGACGTTACATAATATTACTATATACCGTATAACATTATATACTATCACTATACAACGTGTAACGTTATATTGCATTACGTTATAACGTATGACGTTATATACTATTACCTTATTACGTATGACGTTACATAATATTACTATATACCGTATAACATTGTATACTATGACTATACAACGTGTAATGATATACAGCACTACGTTACAACGTGTGACGTTACATAATATTACTATATACCGTGTAACATTATATACTATCACTATACAACGTATAACGTTATATTGCATTAGGTTATAACGTATGACGTTATATACTATTACCTTACAACGTATGACGTTACATAATATTACTATATACCGTATAACATTGTATATTATTACTATACAACGTGTAATGATATATAGCACTACGTAATAACGTATGACGTTACATAATATTACTATATACCGTATAACATTGTGTACTATTACTATACAACGTGTAATGATATACAGCACTACGTTATAACGTATGACGTTACATAATATTACTATATACCGTGTAACATTATATACTATCACTATACAACGTGTAGTTATATTAATGTTGTATAGTAATAGTTATAACGTGATATACTATTAGTATACATCGTGTAACGTTTTATTGCATTACGTTATAACGTATGACGTTACATAATTTTACTATATACCGTATAACATTGTATACTATCACTATACAACGTATAACGTTATATTGCATTACGTTATAACGTATGACGTTACATAATATTACTATATACCGTATAACATTGTGTACTATTACTATACAACGTGTAATGATATATAGCACTAGGTTATAACGTATGGCGTTACATAATATTGCTATATACCGTGTAACATTATATACTATCACTATACAACGTGTAGTTATAGTAATGTTGTATAGTAATAGTTATAACGTGATATACTATTAGTATACATCGTGTAACGTTTTATTGCATTACGTTATAACGTTTGACGTTACATAACTTTACTATACAACGTGTAACGTTATATAGTATTACGTTATAACGTACAACGTTATATAGTACTACGTTATAACGTATAACGTTATATACCATTACGCTATAACGTATAACATTGTATACTATTACTATACAACGTGTAATGATATACAGCACTACGTTACAACGTATGACGTTACATAATATTACTATATACCGTATAACATTATATACTATAACTATACAACGTGTAACGTTATATTGCATTACGTTATAACGTATGACGTTATATACTATTACCTTATAACGTATGACGTTACATAATATTACTATATACCGTATAACATTGTGTACTATTACTATACAACGTGTAATGATATATAGCACTACGTTATAACGTATGACGTAACATAATATTACTATATACCGGATAACATTGTGTACTATTACTATACAACGTGTAATGATATACAGCACTACGTTATAACGTATGACGTTACATAATATTACTATATACCGTGTAACATTATATACTATCACTATACAACGTGTAGTTATAGTAATGTTGTATAGTAATAGTTATAACGTGATATACTATTAGTATACATCGTGTAACGTTTTATTGCATTACGTTATAACGTATGACGTTACATAATTTTACTATATACCGTATAACATTGTATACTATCACTATACAAAGTGTAACGTTATATTGCATTAAGTTATAACGTATGACGTTATATACTATTACGTTATAACGTATAACGTTATATAGTATTTCGTTATAACGTATAACGTTATATAGTACTTCGTTATAACGAATGACGTTATATAGTACTACGTTATAACGTATGACGTTACATAATATTACTATATACCGTATAACATTGTATACTATTACTATACAACGTGTAATGATATACAGCACTACGTTATAACGTATGACGTTACATAATATTACTATATACCGTGTAACATTATATACTATCACTATACAACGTATAATGTTATATTGCATTAGGTTATAACGTATGACGTTATATACTATTACGTCATAACGTATAACGTTATATAGTATTTCGTTATAACGAATGACGTTATATAGTACTACGTTATAACGTATGACGTTACATAATTTTACTATATAACGTATAACATTGTATACTATTACTATACAACGTGTAACGTTATATAGCACTACGTTATAACGTATAACGTTATATACCATTACGCTATATCGTATAACGTTATATACTATTACTATACAACGTGTAGTTATAGTAATGTTGTATAGTAATAGTTATAACGTTATATACTATTACTATACAACGTGTAACGTTTTATTGCATTACGTTATAACGTATGACGTTACATAATATTACTATATACCGTATAACATTATATACTTTCACTATACAAAGTGTAACGTTATATTGCATTAAGTTATAACGTATGACGTTATATACTATTACGTTATAACGTATAACGTTATATAGTATTTCGTTATAACGCATAACGTTATATAGTACTTCGTTATTACGAATGACGTTATATAGTACTACGTTATAACGTATGACGTTACATAATATTACTATATACCGTGTAATATTATATACTATCATTATACAACGTATAACGTTATATTGCATTACGTTATGACGTATGACGTTGTATACTATTACGTTATAACGTATAACGTTATATAGTATTTCGTTATAACGTATAACGTTATATAGTACTTCGTTATTACGAATGACGTTATATAGTACTACGTTATAACGTATGACGTTACATAATATTACTATATACCGTGTAATATTATATACTATCATTATACAACGTATAACGTTATATTGCATTACGTTATGACGTATGACGTTGTATACTATTACCTTATAACGTATGACGTTACATAATATTACTATATACCGTATAACATTATATACTATCACTATACAAAGTGTAACGTTATATTGCATTAAGTTATAACGTATGACGTTATATACTATTACGTTATAACGTATAACGTTATATAGTATTTCGTTATAACGTATAACGTTATATAGTACTTCGTTATAGCGAATGACGTTATATAGTACTACGTTATAACGTATGACGTCACATAATATTACTATATACCGTATAACATTGTATACTATTACTATACAACGTGTAATGATATACAGCACTACGTTATAACGTATGACGTTACATAATATTACTATATACCGTGTAACATTATATACTATCACTATACAACGTATAATGTTATATTGCATTAGGTTATAACGTATGACGTTATATACTATTACGTCATAACGTATAACGTTATATAGTATTTCGTTATAACGAATGACGTTATATAGTACTACGTTATAACGTATGACGTTACATAATTTTACTATATAACGTATAACATTGTATACTATTACTATACAACGTGTAACGTTATATAGCACTATGTTATAACGTATAACGTTATATACCATTACGCTATATCGTATAACGTTATATACTATTACTATACAACGTGTAGTTATAGTAATGTTGTATAGTAATAGTTATAACGTTATATACTATTACTATACAACGTGTAATGATATATAGCACTACGTAATAACGTATGACGTTACATAATATTACTATATACCGTATAACATTGTGTACTATTACTATACAACGTGTAATGATATACAGCACTACGTTATAACGTATGACGTTACATAATATTACTATATACCGTGTAACATTATATACTATCACTATACAACGTGTAGTTATATTAATGTTGTATAGTAATAGTTATAACGTGATATACTATTAGTATACATCGTGTAACGTTTTATTGCATTACGTTATAACGTATGACGTTACATAATTTTACTATATACCGTATAACATTGTATACTATCACTATACAACGTATAACGTTATATTGCATTACGTTATAACGTATGACGTTACATAATATTACTATATACCGTATAACATTGTGTACTATTACTATACAACGTGTAATGATATATAGCACTAGGCTATAACGTATGGCGTTACATAATATTGCTATATACCGTGTAACATTATATACTATCACTATACAACGTGTAGTTATAGTAATGTTGTATAGTAATAGTTATAACGTGATATACTATTAGTATACATCGTGTAACGTTTTATTGCATTACGTTATAACGTATGACGTTACATAATTTTACTATATACCGTATAACATTGTATACTATCACTATACAAAGTGTAACGTTATATTGCATTAAGTTATAACGTATGACGTTATATACTATTACGTTATAACGTATAACGTTATATAGTATTTCGTTATAACGTATAACGTTATATAGTACTTCGTTATAACGAATGACGTTATATAGTACTACGTTATAACGTATGACGTTACATAATATTACTATATACCGTATAACATTGTATACTATTACTATACAACGTGTAATGATATACAGCACTACGTTATAACGTATGACGTTACATAATATTACTATATACCGTGTAACATTATATACTATCACTATACAACGTATAATGTTATATTGCATTAGGTTATAACGTATGACGTTATATACTATTACGTCATAACGTATAACGTTATATAGTATTTCGTTATAACGAATGACGTTATATAGTACTACGTTATAACGTATGACGTTACATAATTTTACTATATAACGTATAACATTGTATACTATTACTATACAACGTGTAACGTTATATAGCACTACGTTATAACGTATAACGTTATATACCATTACGCTATATCGTATAACGTTATATACTATTACTATACAACGTGTAGTTATAGTAATGTTGTATAGTAATAGTTATAACGTTATATACTATTACTATACAACGTGTAACGTTTTATTGCATTACGTTATAACGTATGACGTTACATAATATTACTATATACCGTATAACATTATATACTTTCACTATACAAAGTGTAACGTTATATTGCATTAAGTTATAACGTATGACGTTATATACTATTACGTTATAACGTATAACGTTATATAGTATTTCGTTATAACGTATAACGTTATATAGTACTTCGTTATTACGAATGACGTTATATAGTACTACGTTATAACGTATGACGTTACATAATAATACTATATACCGTGTAATATTATATACTATCATTATACAACGTATAACGTTATATTGCATTACGTTATGACGTATGACGTTGTATACTATTACGTTATAACGTATAACGTTATATAGTATTTCGTTATAACGTATAACGTTAGATAGTACTTCGTTATTACGAATGACGTTATATAGTACTACGTTATAACGTATGACGTTACATAATAATACTATATACCGTGTAATATTATATACTATCACTATACAACGTATAACGTTATATTGCATTAGGTTATAACGTATGACGTTGTATACTATTACCTTATAACGTATGACGTTACATAATATTACTATATACCGTATAACATTGTATAATATATATATACAACGTGTAATGATATATAGCACTACGTTATAACGTATGAAGTTACATAATATTACTATATACCGGATCACATTGTGTACTATTACTATACAACGTGTAATGATATTTAGCACTACGTTATAACGTATGACGTTACATAATATTACTATATACCGGATAACATTGTGTACTATTACTATACAACGTGTAATGATATATAGCACTACGTTATAACGTATGACGTTACATAATATTACTATATACCGGATAACATTGTATAATATATATATACAACGTGTAATGATATATAGCACTACGTTATAACGTATGACGTTACATAATATTACTATATACCGTATAACATTGTATACTAGTACTATACAACGTGTAACGATATATAGCACTACGTTGTAACGTATGACGTTATAGACTATTACGTTATAACGTATAACGTTATATAGTATTTCGTCATAACGTATAACGTTATATAGTACTTCGTTATAACGAATGACGTTATATAGTACTACGTTATAACGTATGACGTTATATAGTATTTCGTCATAACGTATAACGTTATATAGTACTTCGTTATAACGAATGACGTTATATAGTACTACGTTATAACGTATGACGTTACATAACTTTACTATACAACGTGTAACGTTATATAGTATTACGTTATAACGTACAACGTTATATAGTACTACGTTATAACGTATAACGTTATATACCATTACGCTATAACGTATAACATTGTATACTATTACTATACAACGTGTAATGATATACAGCACTACGTTACAACGTATGACGTTACATAATATTACTATATACCGTATAACATTGTATACTATTACTGTACAACGTGTAACGTTATATTGCATTACGTTATAACGCATGACGTTATATACTATTACGTTATAACGTATAACGTTATATATTATTTCGTCATAACGTATAACGTTATATAGTACTTCGTTATAACGAATGACGTTATATAGTACTACGTTATAACGTATGACGTTACATAACTTTACTATACAACGTGTAACGTTATATAGTATTACGTTATAACGTACAACGTTATATAGTACTACGTTATAACGTATAACGTTATATACCATTACGCTATAACGTATAACATTATATACTATTAGTATACAACGTGTAACGTTTTATTGCATTACGGTATAACGTATGACGTTACATAATATTACTATATACCGTATAACATTATATACTATCACTATACAACGTGTAACGTTATATTGCATTACGTTATAACGTATGACGTTATATACTATTACCTTATAACGTATGACGTTACATAATATTACTATATACCGTATAACATTGTGTACTACTACTATACAACGTGTAATGATATATAGCACTACGTTATAAAGTATGACGTTACATAATATTACTATATTCCGGATAACATTGTGTACTATTACTATACAACGTGTAATGATATACAGCACTACGTTATAACGTATGACGTTACATAATATTACTATATACCGTGTAACATTATATACTATCACTATACAACGTGTAGTTATAGTAATGTTGTATAGTAATAGTTATAACGTTATATACTATTAGTATACAACGTGTAACGTTTTATTGCATTACGTTATAACGTATGACGTTACATAATATTACTATATACCGTATAACATTATATACTATCACTATACAAAGTGTAATCTTTATATTGCATTAAGTTATAACGTATGACGTTATATACTATTACGTTATAACGTAAACGTTATATAGTATTTCGTTATAACGTATAACGTTATATAGTACTTCGTTATAACGAATGACGTTATATAGTACTACGTTATAACGTATAACGTTACATAATATTACTATATACCGTGTAACATTATATACTATCACTATACAACGTATAACGTTATATTGCATTACGTTATGACGTATGACGTTGTATACTATTACCTTATAACGTATGACGTTACATAATATTACTATATACCGTATAACATTGTATAATATTACTATACAACGTGTAATGATATATAGCACTACGTTATAACGTATGACTTTGTATACTATTACCTTATAACGTATGACGTTACATAATATTACTATATACCGTATAACATTGTATAATATATATATACATAGTGTAATGATATATAGCACTAGGTTATAACGTATGACGTTACATAATATTACTATATACCGGATAACATTGTGTACTATTACTATACAACGTGTAATGATATATAGCACTACGTTATAACGTATGACGTTACATAATATTACTATATACCGGATAACATTGTATAATATATATATACAACGTGTAATGATATATAGCACTACGTTATAACGTATGACGTTACATAATATTACTATATACCGTATAACATTGTATACTATTACTATACAACGTGTAACGTTATATTGCATTACGTTATAACGTATGACGTTATATACTATTACGTTATAACGTATAACGTTATATAGTATTTCGTCATAACGTATAACGTTATATAGTACTTCGTTATAACGAATGACGTTATATAGTACTACGTTATAACGTATGACGTTACATAACTTTACTATACAACTTGTAACGTTATATAGTATTAAGTTATAACGTACAATGTTATATAGAACTACGTTACAACGTATAACGTTATATACCATTACGCTATAACGTATAACATTATATACTATTAGTATACAACGTGTAACGTTTTATTGCATTACGGTATAACGTATGACGTTACATAATATTACTATATACCGTATAACATTATATACTATCACTATACAACGTGTAACGTTATATTGCATTACGTTATAACGTATGACGTTATATACTATTACCTTATAACGTATGACGTTACATAATATTACTATATACCGTATAACATTGTGTACTATTACTATACAACGTGTAATGATATATAGCACTACGTTATAACGTATGACGTTACATAATATTACTA
The DNA here is from genome assembly GCF_910591885.1 of Bombus terrestris. Classification (NCBI taxonomy): domain Eukaryota; kingdom Metazoa; phylum Arthropoda; class Insecta; order Hymenoptera; family Apidae; genus Bombus; species Bombus terrestris. Next base: position 1,176,059 of record NW_025963554.1, on the reverse strand, counting down.
TATACCGGATAACATTGTGTACTATTACTATACAACGTGTAATGATATACAGCACTACGTTATAACGTATGACGTTACATAATATTACTATATACCGTGTAACATTATATACTATCACTATACAACGTGTAGTTATAGTATTGTTGTATAGTAATAGTTATAACGTTATATACTATTAGTATACAACGTGTAACGTTTTATTGCATTACGTTATAACGTATGACGTTACATAATATTACTATATACCGTATAACATTATATACTATCACTATACAAAGTGTAATCTTTATATTGCATTAAGTTATAACGTATGACGTTATATACTATTACGTTATAACGTATAACGTTATATAGTATTTCGTTATAACGTATAACGTTATATAGTACTTCGTTATAACGAATGACGCTATATAGTACTACGTTATAACGTATGACGTTACATAATATTACTATATACCGTGTAACATTATATACTATCACTATACAAAGTGTAATCTTTATATTGCATTAAGTTATAACGTCTGACGTTATATACTATTACGTTATAACGTATAACGTTATATAGTATTTCGTTATAACGTATAACGTTTTATAGTACTTCGTTATAACGAATGACGTTATATAGTACTACGTTATAACGTATGACGTTACATAATATTACTATATACCGTGTAACATTATATACTATCACTATACAACGTATAACGTTATATTGCATTACGTTATGACGTATGACGTTGTATACTATTACCTTATAACGTATGACGTTACATAATATTACTATATACCGTATAACATTGTATAATATTACTATACAACGTGTAATGATATATAGCACTACGTTATAACGCATGACTTTGTATAGTATTACCTTATAACGTATGACGTTACATAATATTACTATATACCGTATAACATTGTATAATATATATATACAACGTGTAATGATATATAGCACTAGGTTATAACGTATGACGTTACATAATATTACTATATGCCGGATAAGATTGTGTACTATTACTATACAACGTGTAATGATATATAGCACTACGTTATAACGTATGACGTTACATAATATTACTATATACCGGATAACATTGTATAATATATATATACAACGTGTAATGATATATAGCACTACGTTATAACGTATGACGTTACATAATATTACTATATACCGTATAACATTATATACTATCACTATACAACGTGTAACGTTATATTGCATTACGTCATAACGTATGACGTTATATACTATTACCTTATAACGTATGACGTTACATAATATTACTATATACCGTATAACATTGTATACTATTACTATACAACGTGTAATGATATACCGCACTACGTTACAACGTGTGACGTTACATAATATTACTATATACCGTGTAACATTATATACTATCACTATACAACGTATAACGTTATATTGCATTAGGTTATAACGTATGACGTTATATACTATTACCTTATAACGCATGACGTTACATAATATTACTATATACCGTATAACATTGTATATTATTACTATACAACGTGTAATGATATATAGCACTACGTTATAACGTATGACGTTACATAATATTACTATATACCGTATAACATTGTATACTATTACTATACAACGTGTAACGATGTATAGCACTACGTTGTAACGTATGACGTTATAGATTATTACGTTATAACGTATAACGTTATATAGTATTTCGTCATAACGTATAACGTTATATAGTACTTCGTTATAACGAATGACGTTATATAGTACTACGTTATAACGTATGACGTTATATAGTATTTCGTCATAACGTATAACGTTATATAGTACTTCGTTATAACGAATGACGTTATATAGTACTACGTTATAACGTATGACTTTACATAACTTTACTATACAACGTGTAACGTTATATAGTATTACGTTATAACGTACAACGTTATATAGTACTACGTTATTCCGTATAACGTTATATACCATTACGCTATACGGTATAACATTGTATACTATTACTATACAACGTGTAATGATATACAGCACTACGTTACAGCGTATGACGTTACATAATATTACTATATACCGTATAACATTGTATACTATTACTATACAACGTGTAACGTTATATTGCATTATTTTATAACGTATGACGTTATATACTATTACGTTATAACGTATAACGTTATATAGTATTTCGTCATAACGTATAACGTTATATAGTACTTCGTTATAACGAATGACGTTATATAGTACTACGTTATAACGTATGACGTTACATAACATTACTATACAACGTGTAACGTTATATAGTATTACGTTATAACGTACAACGTTATATAGTACTACGTTATAACGTATAACGTTATATACCATTACGCTATAACGTATAACATTGTATACTATTACTATACAACGTGTAATGATATACAGCACTACGTTACAACGTATGACGTTACATAATATTACTATATACCGCATAACATTGTATACTATTACTATACAACGTGTAACGTTATATTGCATTACGTTATAACGTATGACGTTATATACTATTACGTTATAACGTATAACGTTATATAGTATTTCGTCATAACGTATAACGTTATATAGTACTTCGTTATAACGAATGACGTTATATAGTACTACGTTATAACGTATGACGTTACATAACTTTACTATACAACGTGTAACGTTATATAGTATTACGTTATAACCTACAACGTTATATAGTACTACGTTATAACGTATGACGTTACATAACTTTACTATACAACGTGTAACGTTATATAGTATTACGTTATAACGTATAACGTTATATAGTATTTCGTCATAACGTATAACGTTATATAGTAATTCGTTATTACGAATGACGTTATATAGTACTACGTTATAACGTATGACGTTACATAATATTACTATATACCGTGTAATATTATATACTATCACTATACAACGTATAACGTTATATTGCATTACGTTATGACGTATGACGTTGCATACTATTACCTTATAACGTATGACGTTACATAATATTACTATATACCGTATAACATTGTATAATATTACTATACAGCGTGTAATGATATATAGCACTACGTTATAACGTATGACGTTGTATACTATTACCTTATAACGTATGACGTTACATAATATTACTATATACCGTATAACATTGTATAATATATATATATACAACGTGTAATGATATATAGCACTACGTTATAACGTATGACGTTACATAATATTACTATATACCGGATAACATTGTATAATATATATATACAACGTGTAATGATATATAGCACTACGTTATAACGTATGACGTTACATAATATTACTATATACCGTATAACATTATATACTATCACTATACAACGTGTAACGTTATATTGCATTACGTCATAACGTATGACGTTATATACTATTACCTTATAACGTATCACGTTACATAATATTACTATATACCGTATAACATTGTATAATATTACTATACAACGTGTAATGATATACAGCACTACGTTACAACGAATGACGTTACATAATATTACTATATACCGTGTAACATTATATACTATCACTATACAACGTATAACGTTATATTGCATTAGGTTATAACGTATGACGTTATATACTATTACCTTATAACGTATGACGTTACATAATATTACTATATACCGTATAACATTGTGTACTATTACTATACAACGTGTAATGATATATAGCACTACGTTATAACGTGTGACGTTACATAATATTACTATGTTCCGGATAACATTGTGTACTATTACTATACAACGTTTAATGATATACAGCACTACGTTATAACGTATGACGTTACATAATATTACTATATACCGTGTAACATTATATACTATCACTATACAACGTATAACGTTATATTGCATTACGTTATAACGTAAAACGTTATATAGTATTTCGTTATAACGTATAACGTTATATAGTATTACGTTATAACGTACAACGTTATATAGTACTACGTTATAACGTATGACGTTACATAACTTTACTATACAACGTGTAACGTTATATAGTATTACGTTATAACGTACAACGTTATATAGTACTACGTTATAGCGTACAACGTTATATAGTACTACGTTATAACGTATGACGTTACATAACTTTACTATACAACGTGTAACGTTATATAGTATTACGTTATAACGTACAACGTTATATAGTACTACGTTATAGCGTACAACGTTATATAGTACTACGTTATAACGTATAACGTTATATACCATTACGCTATAACGTATAACATTATATACTATTAGTATACAACGTGTAACGTTTTATTGCATTACGTTATAACGTATGACGTTATGTACTATTACCTTATAACGTATGACGTTACATAATATTACTATATACCGTGTAACATTATATACTATCACTATACAACGTATAACGTTATATTGCATTACGTTATAACGTAAAACGTTATATAGTATTTCGTTATAACGTATAACGTTATATACTATTACGTTATAACGCACAACGTTGTATAGTACTACGTTATAACGTATGACGTTACATAATATTACTATATACCGTATAACATAATATACTATCACTATACAACGTGTAACGTTATATTGCATTACGTTATAACGTATGACGTTATGTACTATTACCTTATAACGTATGACGTTACATAATATTACTATATACCGTATAAATTGTATACTATTACTATACAACGTGTAATGATATACAGCACTACGTTATAACGTATGACGTTACATAATATTACTATATACCGTATAACATTGTATATTATTACTATACAACGTGTAATGGTTTATAGCACTACGTTATAACGTATGACGTCACATAATATTACTATATACCGTATAACATTCTATACTATTACTATACAACGTGTAACGATGTATGGCATTACGTTATAACGTATGACGTTATAGACTATTACGTTATAACGTATAACGTTATATAGTATTTCGTCATAACGTATAACGTTATATAGTACTTGGTTATAACGAATGACGTTATATAGTACTACGTTATAACGTATGACGTTACATAATTTTACTATACAACGTATAACGTTATATAGTATTACGTTATAACGTACAACGTTATATAGTACTACGTTATAACGTATGACGTTACATAATTTTACTATATACCGTATAACATTGTATACTATTACTATACAACGTGTAACGTTATATAGCACTACGTTATAACATATAACGTTATATACCATTACGCTATAACGTATAACGTTATATACTATTACTATACAACGTGTAGTTATAGTTATGTTGTATAGTAATAGTTATAACGTTATATACTATTACTATACAACGTGTAACGTTTTATTGCATTACGTTATAACGTATGACGTTACATAATATTACTATATACCGGATAGCATTGTATAATATATATATACAACGTGTAATGATATATAGCACTACGTTATAACGTATGACGTTACATAATATTACTATATACCGTATAACATTATATACTATCACTATACAACGTGTAACGTTATATTGCATTACGTCATAACGTATGACGTTATATACTATTACCTTATAATGTATGACGTTACATAATATTACTATATACCGTATAACATTGTATAATATTACTATACAACGTGTAATGATATACAGCACTACGTTACAACGTATGACGTTACATAATATTACTATATACCGTGTAACATTATATACTATCACTATACAACGTATAACGTTATATTGCATTAGGTTATAACGTATGACGTTATATACTATTACCTTATAACGTATGACGTTACATAATATTACTATATACCGTATAACATTGTGTACTATTACTATACAACGTGTAATGATATATAGCACTACGTTATAACGTATGACGTTACATAATATTACTATGTACCGGATAACATTGTGTACTATTACTATACAACGTTTAATGATATACAGCACTACGTTATAACGTATGACGTTACATAATACTACTATATACCGTGTAACATTATGTACTATCACTATACAACGTATAACGTTATATTGCATTACGTTATAACGTAAAACGTTATATAGTATTTCGTTATAACGTATAACGTTATATAGTATTACGTTATAACGTACAACGTTATATAGTACTACGTTATAACGTATGACGTTACATAACTTTACTATACAACGTGTAACGTTATATAGTATTACGTTATAACGTACAACGTTATATAGTACTACGTTATAACGTATAACGTTATATACCATTACGCTATAACGTATAACATTACATACTATTAGTATACAACGTGTAACGTTTTATTGCATTACGTTATAACGTATGACGTTACATAATATTACTATATACCGTATAACATTATATACTATCACTATACAAAGTGTAACGTTATATTGCATTAAGTTATAACGTATAACGTTATATACCATTACGCTATACGGTATAACATTGTATACTATTACTATACAACGTGTAATGATATACAGCACTACGTTACAACGTATGACGTTACATAATATTACTATATACCGTATAACATTGTATACTATTACTATACAACGTGTAACGTTATATTGCATTATTTTATAACGTATGACGTTATATACTATTACGTTATAACGTATAACGTTATATAGTATTTCGTCATAACGTATAACGTTATATAGTACTTCGTTATAACGAATGACGTTATATAGTACTACGTTATAACGTATGACGTTACATAACATTACTATACAACGTGTAACGTTATATAGTATTACGTTATAACGTACAACGTTATATAGTACTACGTTATAACGTATAACGTTATATACCAATACGCTATAACGTATAACATTGTATACTATTACTATACAACGTGTAATGATATACAGCACTACGTTACAACGTATGACGTTACATAATATTACTATATACCGCATAACATTGTATACTATTACTATACAACGTGTAACGTTATATTGCATTACGTTATAACGTATGACGTTATATACTATTACGTTATAACGTATAACGTTATATAGTATTTCGTCATAACGTATAACGTTATATAGTACTTCGTTATAACGAATGACGTTATATAGTACTACGTTATAACGTATGACGTTACATAACTTTACTATACAACGTGTAACGTTATATAGTATTACGTTATAACCTACAACGTTATATAGTACTACGTTATAACGTATGACGTTACATAACTTTACTATACAACGTGTAACGTTATATAGTATTACGTTATAACGTATAACGTTATATAGTATTTCGTCATAACGTGTAACGTTATATAGTAATTCGTTATTACGAATGACGTTATATAGTACTACGTTATAACGTATGACGTTACATAATATTACTATATACCGTGTAATATTATATACTATCACTATACAACGTATAACGTTATATTGCATTACGTTATGACGTATGACGTTGCATACTATTACCTTATAACGTATGACGTTACATAATATTACTATATACCGTATAACATTGTATAATATTACTATACAGCGTGTAATGATATATAGCACTACGTTATAACGTATGACGTTGTATACTATTACCTTATAACGTATGACGTTACATAATATTACTATATACCGTATAACATTGTATAATATATATATACAACGTGTAATGATATATAGCACTACGTTATAACGTATGACGTTACATAATATTACTATATACCGGATAACATTGTATAATATATATATACAACGTGTAATGATATATAGCACTACGTTATAACGTATGACGTTACATAATATTACTATATACCGTATAACATTATATACTATCACTATACAACGTGTAACGTTATATTGCATTACGTCATAACGTATGACGTTATATACTATTACCTTATAACGTATCACGTTACATAATATTACTATATACCGTATAACATTGTATAATATTACTATACAACGTGTAATGATATACAGCACTACGTTACAACGTATGACGTTACATAATATTACTATATACCGTGTAACATTATATACTATCACTATACAACGTATAACGTTATATTGCATTAGGTTATAACGTATGACGTTATATACTATTACCTTATAACGTATGACGTTACATAATATTACTATGTTCCGGATAACATTGTGTACTATTACTATACAACGTTTAATGATATACAGCACTACGTTATAACGTATGACGTTACATAATATTACTATATACCGTGTAACATTATATACTATCACTATACAACGTATAACGTTATATTGCATTACGTTATGACGTATGACGTTGTATACTATTACCTTATAACGTATGACGTTACATAATATTACTATATACCGTATAACATTGTATAATACTACTATACAACGTGTAATGATATATAGCACTACGTTATAACGCATGACTTTGTATAGTATTACCTTATAACGTATGACGTTACATAATATTACTATATACCGTATAACATTGTATAATATATATATACAACGTGTAATGATATATAGCACTAGGTTATAACGTATGACGTTACATAATATTACTATATGCCGGATAAGATTGTGTACTATTACTATACAACGTGTAATGATATATAGCACTACGTTATAACGTATGACGTTACATAATATTACTATATACCGGATAACATTGTATAATATATATATACAACGTGTAATGATATATAGCACTACGTTATAACGTATGACGTTACATAATATTACTATATACCGTATAACATTATATACTATCACTATACAACGTGTAACGTTATATTGCATTACGTTATAACGTATGACGTTATATACTATTACCTTATAACGTATGACGTTACATAATATTACTATATACCGTATAACATTGTATACTATTACTATACAACGTGTAATGATATACCGCACTACGTTACAACGTGTGACGTTACATAATATTACTATATACCGTGTAACATTATATACTATCACTATACAACGTATAACGTTATATTGCATTAGGTTATAACGTATGACGTTATATACTATTACCTTATAACGCATGACGTTACATAATATTACTATATACCGTATAACATTGTATATTATTACTATACAACGTGTAATGATATATAGCACTACGTTATAACGTATGACGTTACATAATATTACTATATACCGTATAACATTGTATACTATTACTATACAACGTGTAACGATATATAGCACTACGTTGTAACGTATGACGTTATAGACTATTACGTTATAACGTATAACGTTATATAGTATTTCGTCATAACGTATAACGTTATATAGTACTTCGTTATAACGAATGACGTTATATAGTACTACGTTATAACGTATGACGTTATATAGTATTTCGTCATAACGTATAACGTTATATAGTACTTCGTTATAACGAATGACGTTATATAGTACTACGTTATAACGTATGACTTTACATAACTTTACTATACAACGTGTAACGTTATATAGTATTACGTTATAACGTACATCGTTATATAGTATTTCGTCATAACGTATAACGTTATATAGTACTTCGTTATAACGAATGACGTTATATAGTACTACGTTATAACGTATGACGTTACATAACATTACTATACAACGTGTAACGTTATATAGTATTACGTTATAACGTACAACGTTATATAGTACTACGTTATAACGTATAACGTTATATACCATTACGCTATAACGTATAACATTGTATACTATTACTATACAACGTGTAATGATATACAGCACTACGTTACAACGTATGACGTTACATAATATTACTATATACCGTATAACATTGTATACTATTACTATACAACGTGTAACGTTATATTGCATTACGTTATAACGTATGACGTTATATACTATTACGTTATAACGTATAACGTTATATAGTATTTCGTCATAACGTATAACGTTATATAGTACTTCGTTATAACGAATGACGTTATATAGTACTACGTTATAACGTATGACGTTACATAACTTTACTATACAACGTGTAACGTTATATAGTATTACGTTATAACCTACAACGTTATATAGTACTACGTTATAACGTATGACGTTACATAACTTTACTATACAACGTGTATCGTTATATAGTTTTACGTTATAACGTATAACGTTATATAGTATTTCGTCATAACGTATAACGTCATATAGTAATTCGTTATTACGAATGACGTTATATAGTACTACGTTATAACGTATGACGTTACATAATATTACTATATACCGTGTAATATTATATACTATCACTATACAACGTATAACGTTATATTGCATTACGTTATGACGTATGACGTTGCATACTATTACCTTATAACGTATGACGTTACATAATATTACTATATACCGTATAACATTGTATAATATTACTATACAGCGTGTAATGATATATAGCACTGCGTTATAACGTATGACGTTGTATACTATTACCTTATAACGTATGACGTTACATAATATTACTATATACCGTATAACATTGTATAATATATATATACAACGTGTAATGATATATAGCACTACGTTATAACGTATGACGTTACATAATATTACTATATACCGGATAACATTATATAATATATATATACAACGTGTAATGATATATAGCACTACGTTATAACGTATGACGTTACATAATATTACTATATACCGTATAACATTATATACTATCACTATACAACGTGTAACGTTATATTGCATTACGTCATAACGTATGACGTTATATACTATTACCTTATAACGTATCACGTTACATAATATTACTATATACCGTATAACATTGTATAATATTACTATACAACGTGTAATGATATACAGCACTACGTTACAACGTATGACGTTACATAATATTACTATATACCGTGTAACATTATATACTATCACTATACAACGTATAACGTTATATTGCATTAGGTTATAACGTATGACGTTATATACTATTACCTTATAACGTATGACGTTACATAATATTACTATATACCGTATAACATTGTGTACTATTACTATACAACGTGTAATGATATATAGCACTACGTTATAACGTATGACGTTACATAATATTACTATGTACCGGATAACATTGTGTACTATTACTATACAACGTTTAATGATATACAGCACTACGTTATAACGTATGACGTTACATAATATTACTATATACCGTGTAACATTATATACTATCACTATACAACGTATAACGTTATATTGCATTACGTTATAACGTAAAACGTTATATAGTATTTCGTTATAACGTATAACGTTATATAGTATTACGTTATAACGTACAACGTTATATAGTACTACGTTATAACGTATGACGTTACATAACTTTACTATACAACGTGTAACGTTATATAGTATTACGTTATAACGTACAACGTTATATAGTACTACGTTATAGCGTACAACGTTATATAGTACTACGTTATAACGTATAACGTTATATACCATTACGCTATAACGTATAACATTATATACTATTAGTATACAACGTGTAACGTTTTATTGCATTACGTTATAACGTATGACGTTATGTACTATTACCTTATAACGTATGACGTTACATAATATTACTATATACCGTGTAACATTATATACTATCACTATACAACGTATAACGTTATATTGCATTACGTTATAACGTAAAACGTTATATAGTATTTCGTTATAACGTATAACGTTATATACTATTACGTTATAACGCACAACGTTGTATAGTACTACGTTATAACGTATGACGTTACATAATATTACTATATACCGTATAACATAATATACTATCACTATACAACGTGTAACGTTATATTGCATTACGTTATAACGTATGACGTTATATACTATTACCTTATAACGTATGACGTTACATAATATTACTATATACCGTATAAATTGTATACTATTACTATACAACGTGTAATGATATACAGCACTACGTTATAACGTATGACGTTACATAATATTACTATATACCGTATAACATTGTATATTATTACTATACAACGTGTAATGGTTTATAGCACTACGTTATAACGTATGACGTCACATAATATTACTATATACCGTATAACATTCTATACTATTACTATACAACGTGTAACGATGTATGGCATTACGTTATAACGTATGACGTTATAGACTATTACGTTATAACGTATAACGTTATATAGTATTTCGTCATAACGTATAACGTTATATAGTACTTGGTTATAACGAATGACGTTATATAGTACTACGTTATAACGTATGACGTTACATAATTTTACTATACAACGTATAACGTTATATAGTATTACGTTATAACGTACAACGTTATATAGTACTACGTTATAACGTATGACGTTACATAATTTTACTATATACCGTATAACATTGTATACTATTACTATACAACGTGTAACGTTATATAGCACTACGTTATAACATATAACGTTATATACCATTACGCTATAACGTATAACGTTATATACTATTACTATACAACGTGTAGTTATAGTTATGTTGTATAGTAATAGTTATAACGTTATATACTATTACTATACAACGTGTAACGTTTTATTGCATTACGTTATAACGTATGACGTTACATAATATTACTATATACCGGATAGCATTGTATAATATATATATACAACGTGTAATGATATATAGCACTACGTTATAACGTATGACGTTACATAATATTACTATATACCGTATAACATTATATACTATCACTATACAACGTGTAACGTTATATTGCATTACGTCATAACGTATGACGTTATATACTATTACCTTATAATGTATGACGTTACATAATATTACTATATACCGTATAACATTGTATAATATTACTATACAACGTGTAATGATATACAGCACTACGTTACAACGTATGACGTTACATAATATTACTATATACCGTGTAACATTATATACTATCACTATACAACGTATAACGTTATATTGCATTAGGTTATAACGTATGACGTTATATACTATTACCTTATAACGTATGACGTTACATAATATTACTATATACCGTATAACATTGTGTACTATTACTATACAACGTGTAATGATATATAGCACTACGTTATAACGTATGACGTTACATAATATTACTATGTACCGGATAACATTGTGTACTATTACTATACAACGTTTAATGATATACAGCACTACGTTATAACGTATGACGTTACATAATATTACTATATACCGTGTAACATTATGTACTATCACTATACAACGTATAACGTTATATTGCATTACGTTATAACGTAAAACGTTATATAGTATTTCGTTATAACGTATAACGTTATATAGTATTACGTTATAACGTACAACGTTATATAGTACTACGTTATAACGTATGACGTTACATAACTTTACTATACAACGTGTAACGTTATATAGTATTACGTTATAACGTACAACGTTATATAGTACTACGTTATAACGTATAACGTTATATACCATTACGCTATAACGTATAACATTACATACTATTAGTATACAACGTGTAACGTTTTATTGCATTACGTTATAACGTATGACGTTACATAATATTACTATATACCGTATAACATTATATACTATCACTATACAAAGTGTAACGTTATATTGCATTAAGTTATAACGTATAACGTTATATAGTACTTCGTTATAACGAATGACGTTATATAGTACTACGTTATAACGTATGACGTTACATAATATTACTATATACCGGATAACATTGTGTACTATTACTATACAACGTGTAATGGTATATAGCACTACGTTATAACGTATGACGTTACATAATATTACTATATACCGGATAACATTGTATAATATATATATATAACGTGTAATGATATATAGCACTACGTTATGACGTATGACGTTACATAATATTACTATATACCGTATAACATTATATACTATCACTATACAACGTGTAACGTTATATTGCATTACGTCATAACGTATGACGTTGTATACTATTACCTTATAACGTATGACGTTACATAATATTACTATATACCGTAAAACATTGTATAATATATATATACAACGTGTAATGATATATAGCACTAGGTTATAACGTATGACGTTACATAATCTTACTATATGCCGGATAACATTGTGTACTATTACTATACAACGTGTAATGATATATAGCACTACGTTATAACGTATGACGTTACATAATATTACTATATACCGGATAACATTGTATAATATATATATACAACGTGTAATGATATATAGCACTACGTTATAACGTATGACGTTACATAATATTACTATATACCGTATAACATTATATACTATCACTATACAACGTGTAACGTTATATTGCATTACGTTATAACGTATGACGTTATATACTATTACCTTATAACGTATGACGTTACATAATATTACTATATACCGTATAACATTGTATACTATTACTATACAACGTGTAATGATATACCGCACTACGTTACAACGTGTGACGTTACATAATATTACTATATACCGTGTAACATTATATACTATCACTATACAACGTATAACGTTATATTGCATTAGGTTATAACGTATGACGTTATATACTATTACCTTATAACGCATGACGTTACATAATATTACTATATACCGTATAACATTGTATATTATTACTATACAACGTGTAATGATATATAGCACTACGTTATAACGTATGACGTTACATAATATTACTATATACCGTATAACATTGTATACTATTACTATACAACGTGTAACGATATATAGCACTACGTTGTAACGTATGACGTTATATACTATTACGTTATAACGTATAACGTTATATAGTATTTCGTCATAACGTATAACGTTATATAGTACTTCGTTATAACGAATGACGTTATATAGTACTACGTTATAACGTATGACGTTATATAGTATTTCGTCATAACGTATAACGTTATATAGTACTTCGTTATAACGAATGACGTTATATAGTACTACGTTATAACGTATGACTTTACATAACTTTACTATACAACGTGTAACGTTATATAGTATTACGTTATAACGTACAACGTTATATAGTACTACGTTATAACGTATAACGTTATATACCATTACGCTATAACGTATAACATTGTATACTATTACTATACAACGTGTAATGATATACAGCACTACGTTACAACGTATGACGTTACATAATATTGCTATATACCGTATAACATTGTATACTATTAGTATACAACGTGTAACGTTATATTGCATTACGTTATAACGTATGACGTTATATACTATTACGTTATAACGTATAACGTTATATAGTATTTCGTCATAACGTATAACGTTATATAGTACTTCGTTATAACGAATGACGTTATATAGTACTACGTTATAACGTATGACGTTACATAACATTACTATACAACGTGTAACGTTATATAGTATTACGTTATAACGTACAACGTTATATAGTACTACGTTATAACGTATAACGTTATATATCATTACGCTATAACGTATAACATTGTATACTATTACTATACAACGTGTAATGATATACAGCACTACGTTACAACGTATGACGTTACATAATATTACTATATACCGTATAACATTGTATACTATTATTATACAACGTGTAACGTTATATTTACGTTATAACGTATGACGTTATATACTATTACGTTATAACGTATAACGTTATATAGTATTTCGTCTTAACGTATAACGTTATATAGTACTTCGTTATAACGAATGACGTTATATAGTACTACGTTATAACGTATGACGTTACATAACTTTACTATACAACGTGTAACGTTATATAGTATTACGTTATAACCTACAACGTTATATAGTACTACGTTATAACGTATGACGTTACATAACTTTACTATACAACGTGTAACGTTATATAGTATTACGTTATAACGTATAACGTTATATAGTATTTCGTCATAACGTATAACGTTATATAGTAATTCGTTATTACGAATGACGTTATATAGTACTACGTTATAACGTATGACGTTACATAATATTACTATATACCGTGTAATATTATATACTATCACTATACAACGTATAACGATATATTGCATTACGTTATGACGTATGACGTTGTATACTATTACCTTATAACGTATGACGTCACATAATATTACTATATACCGTATAACATTGTATAATATTACTATACAGCGTGTAATGATATATAGCACTACGTTATAACGTATGACGTTGTATACTATTACCTTATAACGTATGACGTTACATAATATTACTATATACCGTATAACATTGTATAATATATATATAAAACGTGTAATGATATATAGCACTACGTTATAACGTATGACGTTACATAATATTACTATATACCGGATAACATTGTATAATATATATATACAACGTGTAATGATATATAGCACTACGTTATAACGTATGACGTTACATAATATTACTATATACCGTATAACATTATATACTATCACTATACAACGTGTAACGTTATATTGCATTACGTCATAACGTATGACGTTATATACTATTACCTTATAACGTATCACGTTACATAATATTACTATATACCGTATAACATTGTATAATATTACTATACAACGTGTAATGATATACAGCACTACGTTACAACGTATGACGTTACATAATATTACTATATACCGTGTAACATTATATACTATCACTATACAACGTATAACGTTATATTGCATTAGGTTATAACGTATGACGTTATATACTATTACCTTATAACGTATGACGTTACATAATATTACTATATACCGTATAACATTGTGTACAATTACTATACAACGTGTAATGATATATAGCACTACGTTATAACGTATGACGTTACATAATATTACTATGTACCGGATAACATTGTGTACTATTACTATACAACGTTTAATGATATACAGCACTACGTTATAACGTATGACGTTACATAATATTACTGTATACCGTGTAACATTATATAGTATCACTATACAACGTATAACGTTATATTGCATTACGTTATAACGTAAAACGTTATATAGTATTTCGTTATAACGTATAACGTTATATAGTATTACGTTATAACGTACAACGTTATATAGTACTACGTTATAACGTATGACGTTACATAACTTTACTATACAACGTGTAACGTTATATAGTATTACGTTATAACGTACAACGTTATATAGTACTACGTTATAACGTATAACGTTATATACCATTACGCTATAACGTATAACATTATATACTATTAGTATACAACGTGTAACGTTTTATTGCATTACGTTATAACGTATGACGTTATGTACTATTACCTTATAACGTATGACGTTACATAATATTACTATATACCGTGTAACATTATATACTATCACTATACAACGTATAACGTTATATTGCATTACGTTATAACGTAAAACGTTATATAGTATTTCGTTATAACGTATAACGTTATATACTATTACGTTATAACGTACAACGTTGTATAGTACTACGTTATAACGTATGACGTTACATAATATTACTATATACCGTATAACATAATATACTATCACTATACAACGTGTAACGTTATATTGCATTACGTTATAACGTATGACGTTATGTACTATTACCTTATAACGTATGACGTTACATAATATTACTATATACCGTATAAATTGTATACTATTACTATACAACGTGTAATGATATACAGCACTACGTTATAACGTATGACGTTACATAATATTACTATATACCGTATAACATTGTATATTATTACTATACAACGTGTAATGGTTTATAGCACTACGTTATAACGTATGACGTCACATAATATTACTATATACCGTATAACATTCTATACTATTACTATACAACGTGTAACGATATATGGCATTACGTTATAACGTATGACGTTATAGACTATTACGTTATAACGTATAACGTTATATAGTATTTCGTCATAACGTATAACGTTATATAGTACTTCGTTATAACGAATGACGTTATATAGTACTACGTTATAACGTATGACGTTACATAATTTTACTATACAACGTATAACGTTATATAGTATTACGTTATAACGTACAACGTTATATAGTACTACGTTATAACGTATGACGTTACATAATTTTACTATATACCGTATAACATTGTATACTATTACTATACAACGTGTAACGTTATATAGCACTACGTCATAACATATAACGTTATATACCATTACGCTATAACGTATAACGTTATATACTATTACTATACAACGTGTAGTTATAGTTATGTTGTATAGTAATAGTTATAACGTTATATACTATTACTATACAACGTGTAACGTTTTATTGCATTACGTTATAACGTATGACGTTACATAATATTACTATATACCGGATAGCATTGTATAATATATATATACAACGTGTAATGATATATAGCACTACGTTATAACGTATGACGTTACATAATATTACTATATACCGTATAACATTATATACTATTACTATACAACGTGTAACGTTATATTGCATTACGTCATAACGTATGACGTTATATACTATTACCTTATAACGTATGACGTTACATAATATTACTATATACCGTATAACATTGTGTACTATTACTATACAACGTGTAATGATATATAGCACTACGTTATAACGTATGACGTTACATAATATTACTATGTACCGGATAACATTGTGTACTATTACTATACAACGTTTAATGATATACAGCACTACGTTATAACGTATGACGTTACATAATATTACTATATACCGTGTAACATTATGTACTATCACTATACAACGTATAACGTTATATTGCATTACGTTATAACGTAAAACGTTATATAGTATTTCGTTATAACGTATAACGTTATATAGTATTACGTTATAACGTACAACGTTATATAGTACTACGTTATAACGTATGACGTTACATAACTTTACTATACAACGTGTAACGTTATATAGTATTACGTTATAACGTACAACGTTATATAGTACTACGTTATAACGTATAACGTTATATACCATTACGCTGTAACGTATAACATTACATACTATTAGTATACAACGTGTAACGTTTTATTGCATTACGTTATAACGTATGACGTTACATAATATTACTATATACCGTATAACATTATATACTATCACTATACAAAGTGTAACGTTATATTGCATTAAGTTATAACGTATGACGTTATATACTATTACGATATAACGTATAACGTTATATAGTATTTCGATATAACGTATAACGTTATATAGTACTTCGTTATAACGAATGACGTTATATAGTACTACGTTATAACGTATGACGTTACATAATATTACTGTATACCGTATAACATTGTATAATATTACTATACAGCGTGTAATGATATATAGCACTACGTTATAACGTATGACGTTACATAATATTACCATATACCGGATAACATTGTATAATATATATATATGACGTGTAATGATATATAGCACTACGTTATAACGTATGACGTTACATAATATTACTATATACCGGATAACATTGTGTACTATTACTATACAACGTGTAATGGTATATAGCACTACGTTATAACGTATGACGTTACATAATATTACTATATACCGGATAACATTGTATAATATATATATATAAAACGTGTAATGATATATAGCACTACGTTATGACGTATGACGTTACATAATATTACTATATACCGGATAACATTGTGTACTATTACTATACAACGTGTAATGGTATATAGCACTACGTTATAACGTATGACGTTACATAATATTACTATATACCGGATAACATTGTATAATATATATATATATAACGTGTAATGATATATAGCACTACGTTATGACGTATGACGTTACATAATATTACTATATACCGTATAACATTATATACTATCACTATACAACGTGTAACGTTATATTGCATTACGTCATAACGTATGACGTTGTATACTATTACCTTATAACGTATGACGTTACATAATATTACTATATACCGTAAAACATTGTATAATATATATATACAACGTGTAATGATATATAGCACTACGTTATAACGTATGGCGTTACATAATATTACTATATACCGGATAACATTGTGTACTATTACTATACAACGTGTAATGGTATATAGCACTACGTTATAACGTATGACGTTACATAATATTACTATATACCGGATAACATTGTATAATATATATATATAACGTGTAATGATATATAGCACTACGTTATGACGTATGACGTTACATAATATTACTATATACCGTATAACATTATATACTATCACTATACAACGTGTAACGTTATATTGCATTACGTCATAACGTATGACGTTGTATACTATTACCTTATAACGTATGACGTTACATAATATTACTATATACCGGATAACATTGTATAATATATATATATATATAACGTGTAATGATATATAGCACTACGTTATGACGTATGACGTTACATAATATTACTATATACCGGATAACATTGTGTACTATTACTATACAACGTGTAATGGTATATAGCACTACGTTATAACGTATGACGTTACATAATATTACTATATACCGGATAACATTGTATAATATATATATATAACGTGTAATGATATATAGCACTACGTTATGACGTATGACGTTACATAATATTACTATATACCGTATAACATTATATACTATCACTATACAACGTGTAACGTTATATTGCATTACGTCATAACGTATGACGTTGTATACTATTACCTTATAACGTATGACGTTACATAATATTACTATATACCGTAAAACATTGTATAATATATATATACAACGTGTAATGATATATAGCACTACGTTATAACGTATGGCGTTACATAATATTACTATATACCGGATAACATTGTGTACTATTACTATACAACGTGTAATGGTATATAGCACTACGTTATAACGTATGACGTTACATAATATTACTATATACCGGATAACATTGTATAATATATATATATAACGTGTAATGATATATAGCACTACGTTATGACGTATGACGTTACATAATATTACTATATACCGTATAACATTATATACTATCACTATACAACGTGTAACGTTATATTGCATTACGTCATAACGTATGACGTTATATACTATTACCTTATAACGTATGACGTTACATAATATTACTATATACCGTATAACATTGTATACTATTACTATAGAACGTGTAATGATATACAGCACTACGTTACAACGTATGACGTTACATAATATTACTATATACCGTGTAACATTATATACTATCACTATACAACGTATAACGTTATATTGCATTAGGTTATAACGTATGACGTTATATACTATTACCTTATAACGTATGACGTTACATAATATTACTATATACCGTATAACATTGTATATTATTACTATACAGCGTGTAATGATATATAGCACTACGTTCTAACGTATGACGTTACATAATATTACTATATACCGTATAACATTATATACTATCACTATACAAAGTGTAACGTTATAATGCATTAAGTTATAACGTATGACGTTATATACTATTACGTTATAACGTATAACGTTATATAGTATTTCGTTATAACGTATAACGTTATATAGTACTTCGTTATAGCGAATGACGTTATATAGTACTACGTTATAACGTATGACGTTACATAATATTACTATATACCGTGTAACATTATATACTATCACTATACAACGTATAACGTTATATAGTATTACGTTATAACGTACAGCGTTATATAGTACTACGTTATAACGTATAACGTTATATACTATTACGCTATAACGTATAACATTATATACTATTAGTATACAACGTGTAACGTTTTATTGCATTACGTTATAACGTATGACGTTACATAATATTACTATATACCGTATAACATTATATACTATCACTATACAAAGTGTAATCTTTATATTGCATTAAGTTATAACGTATGACGTTATATACTATTACGTTATAACGTATAACGTTATATAGTATTTCGTTATAACGTATAACGTTATATAGTACTTCGTTATAACGAATGACGTTATATAGTACTACGTTATAACGTATCACGTTACATAATATTACTATATACCGTGTAACATTATATACTATCACTATACAACGTATAACGTTATATTGCATTACGTTATGACGTATGACGTTGTATACTATTACCTTATAACGTATGACGTTACATAATATTACTATATACCGTATAACATTGTATAATATTACTATACAACGTGTAATGGTATATAGCACTACGTTATAACGTATGACTTTGTATACTATTACCTTATAACGTATGACGTTACATAATATTACTATATACCGTATAACATTGTATAATATATATATACAACGTGTAATGATATATAGCACTAGGTTATAACCTATGACGTTACATAATATTACTATATACCGGATAACATTGTGTACTATTACTATACAACGTGTAATGATATATAGCACTACGTTATAACGTATGACGTTACATAATATTACTATATACCGGATAACATTGTATAATATATATATACAACGTGTAATGATATATAGCACTACGTTATAACGTATGACGTTACATAATATTACTATATACCGTATAACATTATATACTATCACTATACAACGTGTAACGTTATATTGCATTACTTTATAACGTATGACGTTATATACTATTACCTTATAACGTATGACGTTACATAATACTACTATATACCGTATAACATTGTATACTATTACTATACAACGTGTAATGATATACAGCACTACGTTACAACGTGTGACGTTACATAATATTACTATATACCGTGTAACATTATATACTATCACTATACAACGTATAACGTTATATTGCATTAGGTTATAACGTATGACGTTATATACTATTACCTTATAACGCATGACGTTACATAATATTACTATATACCGTATAACATTGTATATTATTACTATACAACGTGTAATGATATATAGCACTACGTTATAACGTATGACGTTACATAATATTACTATATACCGTATAACATTGTATACTATTACTATACAACGTGTAACGATATATAGCACTACGTTGTAACGTATGACGTTATAGACTATTACGTTATAACGTATAACGTTATATAGTATTTCGTCATAACGTATAACGTTATATAGTACTTCGTTATAACGAATGACGTTATATAGTACTACGTTATAACGTATGACGTTATATAGTATTTCGTCATAACGTATAACGTTATATAGTACTTCGTTATAACGAATGACGTTATATAGTACTACGTTATAACGTATGACGTTACATAACTTTACTATACAACGTGTAACGTTATATAGTATTACGTTATAACGTACAACGTTATATAGTACTACGTTATAACGTATAACGTTATATACCATTACGCTATAACGTATAACATTGTATACTATTACTATACAACGTGTAATGATATACAGCACTACGTTACAACGTATGACGTTACATAATATTACTACATACCGTATAACATTGTATACTATTACTATACAACGTGTAACGTTATATTGCATTACGTTATAACGTATGACGTTATAGACTATTACGTTATAACGTATAACGTTATATAGTATTTCGTCATAACGTATAACGTTATATAGTACTTCGTTATAACGAATGACGTTATATAGTACTACGTTATAACGTATGACGTTACATAATTTTACTATACAACGTATAACGTTATATAGTATTACGTTATAACGTACAACGTTATATAGTACTACGTTATAACGTATGACGTTACATAATTTTACTATATACCGTATAACATTGTATACTATTACTATACAACGTGTAACGTTATATAGCACTACGTTATAACATATTACGTTATATACCATTACGCTATAACGTATAACGTTATATACTATTACTATACAACGTGTAGTTATAGTTATGTTGTATAGTAATAGTTATAACGTTATATACTATTACTATACAACGTGTAACGTTTTATTGCATTACGTTATAACGTATGACGTTACATAATATTACTATATACCGTATAACATTGTATACTATTACTATAGAACGTGTAATGATATACAGCACTACGTTACAACGTATGACGTTACATAATATTACTATATACCGTGTAACATTATATACTATCACTATACAACGTATAACGTTATATTGCATTAGGTTATAACGTATGACGTTATATACTATTACCTTATAACGTATGACGTTACATAATATTACTATATACCGTATAACATTGTATATTATTACTATACAGCGTGTAATGATATATAGCACTACGTTCTAACGTATGACGTTACATAATATTACTATATACCGTATAACATTATATACTATCACTATACAAAGTGTAACGTTATATTGCATTAAGTTATAACGTATGACGTTATATACTATTACGTTATAACGTATAACGTTATATAGTATTTCGTTATAACGTATAACGTTATATAGTACTTCGTTATAGCGAATGACGTTATATAGTACTACGTTATAACGTATGACGTTACATAATATTACTATATACCGTGTAACATTATATACTATCACTATACAACGTATAACGTTATATAGTATTACGTTATAACGTACAGCGTTATATAGTACTACGTTATAACGTATAACGTTATATACCATTACGCTATAACGTATAACATTATATACTATTAGTATACAACGTGTAACGTTTTATTGCATTACGTTATAACGTATGACGTTACATAATATTACTATATACCGTATAACATTATATACTATCACTATACAAAGTGTAATCTTTATATTGCATTAAGTTATAACGTATGACGTTATATACTATTACGTTATAACGTATAACGTTATATAGTATTTCGTTATAACGTATAACGTTATATAGTACTTCGTTATAACGAATGACGTTATATAGTACTACGTTATAACGTATGACGTTACATAATATTACTATATACCGTGTAACATTATATACTATCACTATACAACGTATAACGTTATATTGCATTACGTTATGACGTATGACGTTGTATACTATTACCTTATAACGTATGACGTTACATAATATTACTATATACCGTATAACATTGTATAATATTACTATACAACGTGTAATGGTATATAGCACTACGTTATAACGTATGACTTTGTATACTATTACCTTATAACGTATGACGTTACATAATATTACTATATACCGTATAACATTGTATAATATATATATACAACGTGTAATGATATATAGCACTAGGTTATAACCTATGACGTTACATAATATTACTATATACCGGATAACATTGTGTACTATTACTATACAACG
Source organism: Bombus terrestris (assembly GCF_910591885.1). Classification (NCBI taxonomy): domain Eukaryota; kingdom Metazoa; phylum Arthropoda; class Insecta; order Hymenoptera; family Apidae; genus Bombus; species Bombus terrestris. The sequence continues at coordinate 1,150,720 of NW_025963554.1, read as the reverse complement.
TGTAATGATATATAGCACTGCGTTATAACGTATGACGTTACATAATATTACTATATACCGGATAACATTGTATAATATATATATACAACGTGTAATGATATATAGCACTACGTTATAACGTATGACGTTACATAATATTACTATATACCGTATAACATTATATACTATCACTATACAACGTGTAACGTTATATTGCATTACGTTATAACGTATGACGTTACATAATACTACTATATACCGTATAACATTGTATACTATTACTATACAACGTGTAATGATATACAGCACTACGTTACAACGTGTGACGTTACATAATATTACTATATACCGTGTAACATTATATACTATCACTATACAACGTATAACGTTATATTGCATTAGGTTATAACGTATGACGTTATATACTATTACCTTATAACGCATGACGTTACATAATATTACTATATACCGTATAACATTGTATATTATTACTATACAACGTGTAATGATATATAGCACTACGTTATAACGTATGACGTTACATAATATTACTATATACCGTATAACATTGTATACTATTACTATACAACGTGTAACGATATATAGCACTACGTTGTAACGTATGACGTTATAGACTATTACGTTATAACGTATAACGTTATATAGTATTTCGTCATAACGTATAACGTTATATAGTACTTCGTTATAACGAATGACGTTATATAGTACTACGTTATAACGTATGACGTTATATAGTATTTCGTCATAACGTATAACGTTATATAGTACTTCGTTATAACGAATGACGTTATATAGTACTACGTTATAACGTATGACGTTACATAACTTTACTATACAACGTGTAACGTTATATAGTATTACGTTATAACGTACAACGTTATATAGTACTACGTTATAACGTATAACGTTATATACCATTACGCTATAACGTATAACATTGTATACTATTACTATACAACGTGTAATGATATACAGCACTACGTTACAACGTATGACGTTACATAATATTACTATATACCGTATAACATTGTATACTATTACTATACAACGTGTAACGTTATATTGCATTACGTTATAACGTATGACGTTATAGACTATTACGTTATAACGTATAACGTTATATAGTATTTCGTCATAACGTATAACGTTATATAGTACTTCGTTATAACGAATGACGTTATATAGTACTACGTTATAACGTATGACGTTACATAATTTTACTATACAACGTATAACGTTATATAGTATTACGTTATAACGTACAACGTTATATAGTACTACGTTATAACGTATGACGTTACATAATTTTACTATATACCGTATAACATTGTATACTATTACTATACAACGTGTAACGTTATATAGCACTACGTTATAACATATTACGTTATATACCATTACGCTATAACGTATAACGTTATATACTATTACTATACAACGTGTTGTTATAGTTATGTTGTATAGTAATAGTTATAACGTTATATACTATTACTATACAACGTGTAACGTTTTATTGCATTACGTTATAACGTATGACGTTACATAATATTACTATATACCGGATAGCATTGTATAATATATATATACAACGTGTAATGATATATAGCACTACGTTATAACGTATGACGTTACATAATATTACTATATACCGTATAACATTATATACTATCACTATACAACGTGTAACGTTATATTGCTTTACGTCATAACGTATGACGTTATATACCATTACCTTATAACGTATGACGTTACATAATATTACTATATACCGTATAACATTGTATAATATTACTATACAACGTGTAATGATATACAGCACTACGTTACAACGTATGACGTTACATAATATTACTATATACCGTGTAACATTATGTACTATCACTATACAACGTATAACGTTATATTGCATTAGGTTATAACGTATGACGTTATATACTATTACCTTATAACGTATGACGTTACATTATATTACTATATACCGTATAACATTGTGTACTATTACTATACAACGTGTAATGATATATAGCACTACGTTATAACGTATGACGTTACATAATATTACTATGTAC